>NW_006160231.1:1056470-1066957 GCF_000334495.1 Tupaia belangeri chinensis | reverse complement strand
CGCCCAAGGGCAAAGACCTCTCCAAAAAAAAAAAAAAAGAGAGAATGAGGTAGGAAATGAATGAGTGAATGAGCAAATGACGTCTCACATTTCCTCATGAGCATAACAGTATCGTGTAGTGGCTTTTCATGCACATTGTCTCATAGCCCCGAGGCTCAGACGGGCACGTGGCGGGTTCTAGGTAGGCAGCTGTGCGTGGACCACCCTTCCCCATGGACGTGCAGGCCCTAGGGGAGCAGCGCCGTCTGAGGCAGCCAGGGTCACAGATGAAGTGGACTCCCACAGTAGCTGACCTTCGCCAGCACTGAGTCCCCGTGCCTGCCTGAAGGACAGAACAGGTGCAGGTCTGTGAGGCCAAACAGGATGGGCGGCAGCTGTCAGGCAGTTCCTCTCGGGGCGAGCAGCTCAACCTTCATGCCTGGAATGTGTCAGGTAGCTGCTTCCTGGCCCTGCCCTCATCGACTTCCTTGTTACACAGGTTATGTCCCCCTTTCCTTCCTGCCCAGACCCATTTCCAGCTGCAGCCTCAGCCCATGGGCTCAGCAGGCACCTGGAAAACAGCTGCAGGTGACCCAGTGGTTTTCAGTGAGGGCCAGCCCAGCTGGGCCTGCAAGGAGCAACCTGTGAAACCAAGGACAGGCTGTCCCAGGAGCTCTCATCAGCTGGCTAGGGAGGCAGAGGCGGCTGCTGTCCTGGGACTGAGTCTTGTCTTAGAGAGGGCCAGTCGCAGGACTGCAGGGGCACCCCAGCTCGAGTGCTGATTCAATCTTCACTGAACAGGGCCTGCTGGCCCCACTGCTCTGCAGCTTAATTCAGCATCTGAACAATCAGCATCGTACGTAGCCTAAGAATTATTCAGCACCAAGGAGGCAGATTCGGCAGAATCTAGAAATCTTAATGAATTCTCTGCACTGGAAGAAAGGATTAAAATCTAAGCGAGGTAGCGGACTGAGAAGAGGAAAAAATCTCAAGTGTAGCAAGAGAAACTATAATTAAAATAGCAAATTGCAATTCAGGAGGGGAGGAGGGGAAGGGGGACAGACGAGTGTAAAGACCAAGGGACAGCCAGTGAAGCATCTGACAGAAACGATTCCCAGGGATGTTCTGGGGAGGAAAATCCATCTGGAATCAGAGAGAAAAGGAAATGAAACAAGAATTTGCTGTATTATTTAAAGCTTTTGGGGGAAGGGGGGCATCCAGGAGAGAGGAGGTTAAGAGAGAAGAGAATGGAATTGCTCTACCAAAGGGGATTAAAGGAATCATAAGGGCTTTTTAAAATGACTCAAGCAAAAAAAGGGATGCAAATAATTGTAAGCTGTGAAATTAATGGTGGCCAAGATTCTCCGTTCATTCTTTAAATCTGCTTAACAGGAAAAATGAAGGAGAGACATTTGTATGCTCGGGGAGTGATGGAGTCCTTGAGCATGCAGTTCCAGAGAGCACTGACTAACCCGAATGCATGCAGAGAATGTGTGTCCTGGGGTAGGGCAGAGCTGGCAGGGAAATGACGCTCCGTGGCAGGACACCCGCGTGCATAAAGTACCTGCACTTCCTCGCTTTGATGTCTGGCTTCCCAAATATAGAACGATTTCACAGAAGACTCCACATCACTTCGGGAAATTAGCAAAATCAAAAGATGCTCTTGTAACGAATTGCACTGGCATTAGAAGGCCTGGGTTTGAATCTTCGTGCTGTCACTTACCCGCTCTGTATCCTGGGCCAGTTACTTAATCTTGCCGAGTCTTATCCCATTATAAGACTGTGGTGAGGTTTAAATGAGCTTACGGAGGAGCACGTGCCTGGCACCGTACTGGGCCCGTGGTGGCTGTCAGTGAAGTTCGCTTTGCCGATTGCTTTGGTCCAATGCCTTCTGCATTGAGTCTTGCCTTTGAAACACACTCCTTCCTAGGATCTCCATTTTACAGTTACAAAGAGTGCTCAGGGCTAGCATCCTCGGGGCAGGAAAAGTCACTCAGAGCCCCAGCAGTCACAGCATGCCTGCCTCCCCTACGTTTTGACATGCTCAGGAGTCTACACCAGCCGTAGCACTTAGCCACTCACATCCCAGCCTGCCTGCTGCTTTGCCCCAGCTGGGGCTGTCTTCCCCCCTGCTCTTTTCCCTCAGCCTTTATCCAGGCTCTCCCAGAGACAGCCCCACCCTTGTGAGATGTCTGTATATCCGAGGACCAGACTCACCATGAGAAGCCAGCAGGTGCCCAGGAGACCTTGCTTCTGGGAGGCAAGGACGTGAATCTTCCCTGTCCAGGGTGGTTATGGGGAGGACAAAGGGAGGGGGGACAGCCTGGAAATGAAGATAGATTTATTTTTCTTTCTTCTTTCTTTCCTTCCTTCTTTCTTTCTTCTTTCCTTCTTTCTCTCTCTCACTCTCTTTATGATAGAGAGCATGAACATGCGTGTGCACACACACGTGTGCACAGAAGAGAGAGAGAAGTACCCTCACCATGCTGTGGTCTCCCGGGCAGCATGCCTGTGCCCACCATGCTTTGAAACAGAACCAGGGACCCGAACCCATGATTGGCCGTATGGCTTCCAGCCTTGCAGGGTACTCGTGTTACGGCTGCACCAGTGCAGCTAGGCCCAATGCTGGATTTCTAAGCAGCGCGATGGAACTTGGTCCCTGAGGAATAGAGGAGTCGTTGAGGCATTCTGGGGAAAGAATCTGCAGGGCCCTTTGGGGGCCCGAAGGTGAGAGGGGAGCGTAAATAGACCCCCCCACCCCGGAACCTCAGGTCAGTCTCTCCAGGGCTGACAGCAGTAGGTGACTCCCCGGAGAGCTGCCTGGGCTGTGCTGTCGCTGCTGGTCACTTTGCACTTGCCTGTTCTACAGTAGCTGTACCAGGTTTTCATTCTTCAACAGGAACCCACTGAGGTCCTCGGCTTGCGCTTGGCAGCAAAGGCGATTTGGAAGATGAGGCTCTTCCTAGAGTTGTGCCCTGCACACTGTACCCCAAAGCTAGCCCACCTTGCTCTCAGCCCAAGGATCCCATCTAACCACAGATGTGTGACATCCACCCTGTGTTCCCGAGCTCTGTCTAACTACACAGCTGGTCACAGGGAGGAGGAACTGTGCATCTCCTGTCATGCCATCACGTGTGGGCCCATGGTGAGAATGACAGCCGCGGAGCCCCGGTTTCTCGTTCGGTTTGCCCATGTCAGGCTCATCAGGCATCACTGTGCAGTTTTGGGAGATGAGAACTCCACTCCCGAGGAGACAGCAGAGAGCTGCTTACCAACTCTTTTGGGGCAAAGGCTGTCGACCCCACCTGCAGCCCTGTCTGGTGCACTACTCACCTGGTTCGGGCAGACTGGTTCCGTCGGCGGGAGCTTGAGATCTGTAATAATCAAGTAAGAGCCACCCACCAGCCTGGTGCGTAGAGTCAGTCATTTAGCCCCTCTGAGCCTGTCCTCGTCTGTAAAATGGGACAAGCATACACACCTTAAGGGGGATTGGGAGGATACATGAGAAAATGCAAGTGCAATCTTTTGGTACAGGGCACACTCTCAGACGAAGGAATGCCTATGCATCTTGGGAAGCGTGTCAATCTGAAGCCCTGGAGGAATCTTCCTTAGGCTCCTTGCCTTGCCACTGGAGAGACGCCCCACCCTCCTTCTGTTTCAGCTTCCTTTGAACTGGAGACTACCTCTGCAATAGCACTAACCAACTGTATTGTAATTGTTGCTCTGCATATTAATCTCACACAGTGACTGACCTTTTCCTGGGGGTAGGGAATGTTCATTCATTCAACAAGAGTAAATCTTCCCTGGCTCCCAGGAGGGGGCTCAATACATACTTAATAAATGAATGGACAGAAGCACTGGGGAGTGGGGGCTGGAGGGGACAGACCTGGCCACCAGGGGGCAATCAAGACCTTCCTAAGTAGGTCTGCTGGCGTCATGGCAGAGGCCCTTCTCAGAGACAGAGGGCTTTGCAAAAATGACTCTCTGCTGGGTGAAACACAGGGCCTAGAGCCCGGGCCGTAAGTTCTCTCTTTGTGTCTGTCACCAGCTCCGTGCAAAGACAGGACCATCTCCCATGGTAGATCTACTGCGAGTCTCCATGGCTGCCTGGAGCCTGAGTACCCCAGATGAGCCCAGAGGAACCAAGTTGTATCGGGGGATGGACCGGTAACCCAGTGTACATGTTGTGTGCACGTGCGTGCGTGAGTCTGTGAATGGGTGTGTTTATTAGAGTTCTTGGACCTCTCCATGGAGATCCGGCCATTCGCCCATGCTCATAGCAGCAGGATGGAAGAGCGCATGAGAACACTGAGGTGTGGGATGCGGGACTAGTCTACGCATTGACCCACTGTGTGGCTGGGCGAGTAGCTCTCCCTCTCTGGGCCTGTTTCTCTTCCGGGAAATGCGGGCTGAATTAGACGGCTAAGGGCCTTTCCAGTTCTGACATTCACTCCTGGTGTCCGAGGTATGGGCTGATTCCAGGGCAAGGCTCTGGGTTATCTTGGGGCTAGATTCTCAGACTGGACTGGAATCTGAGCCCTTGGGGGGAGGTGGTGGTATGCTACCTCTGGTCTCCTAGCTAGGCAAAACTCAGCCTCCCTTGGGCGGTCACCTGCCAGGTGCTGCCCCGGGCTCAGAGAGGAAGCTCTCAGGAGGTCGTGAGGACATTGCCACTGGCCACTCCCTCTGTGGGTGCTTCCCAGGCAGACTGCTTCGGGAGGTCAGTGCTTCCCCAGCCCCTCCTAGCTCTCAAGCCACCAGGGGGCTCTTCTGGTCGCTGGTGCTGCTGTCAGCTGGCAGGCCAGAACCTGGGAGCTGACCCACTGGAGCTCGTCTCCTGAGGCCTCTCGGGACCCCAGCCCAGCCCCTTCTTTCTCCTCTGGGAAGGACAAGCCAGACAGATGAGAATCTACCCAAGCACAGCTGCTGTCAAAATGAAGGGAGAGATGTTTCTTTATAATTTCCCCCTTGAAATAAACCCAGACTTAAGAACAACAGAAACGCACAAAATGTGTTTTTAGTGGAACCCAGATGGAGGGCTGGAAGCCCCGCGGGCTGTCTCCTTAGAGAGTCTTGGTCTCTGGAATTCTCTCCTCTCCTCCCCATCCCCCTAGGCACATCCCCTTGCCAGTCTTTGGCCTGGGGTGTGTTCCTCGAGTCATCTCCTCGGCATTGTTACCAGGTAGGCGGAGTGACCCCCAGCCCAACCCCCAGCCCCTGCCACCACCCTGGACAGGAGGCTGAGCCTGGCATCTCGTGAGATCCGTGGTGTCAGAGATTTGGAGAGGGGAGTGGGGACCAGGGGCAACGCAGTCCAAACACCTGGATCTGCGAAGTACAACAAAGAGAGAATTAAGACATCTGAAAAAAATACTCTGAGGAATTCCGCTCACCCACAAGGCCCACTGCTTTTCATTAAACAGTTACGCTCTCCTTATTAACATATGCAAATCCGGTCCTGTGCCTGTAGACTTGGGGTACAAAGGCAAGCCCCCAGCACCCCTTGCCCTCTCCCCTAACTCGGTCAAAGGCCTTCTGGGACGAACTCTCACAGGCTTCATTTGGGTTCTACTGAAAGAACAAAAGGCCTGAGGCCTTTGGCGGGCGCTCTTTTCTGGGGCGGGGGGCGGGGGTTGTATGTAGGGGGATGAGCTGGTAACCTCTGCTGGGGAGGTCCAGGGGCCGCTCAGGTTGCTCAGGCTGGTGGAGAAGGGGAGCTCGGAGCTGAGGAGTGCGGGCGATGAAGAGCTGCGTTTGTTAGGGCTGAGCTGCCTCGGGAGCCTCCGGGTGAAGATGGATGTAGGGGTCTGACGCCACTGGGAAGCTTGGGCAAGAAGCGTAGACTGGGGGTTAGCAGTGTGGACAAGTCACGCGGCGAGGGCTGTATTCGGGGCAGGGTGTCTGTTAGAGGAACGGTGGGGAAAAGAGATACAGGAGAGATGGAGAGCTGAGGTCAGAGAGCGCGGAGGTGAGAGAGGAAGAGGAAGAGGAGTCAGTGGGTCCAGCCGCCAGCAAGACCGTGAGTTTCCAGGACGTTCCATCGGGGCCACCCTCCACCAGCGTATGTCAGTGCTGGGGGAGCGAGCTGACTGAGGCTGTCCGAGGAGAGAGATGGGGAGCCAGAGGGCAGAGCCAAGGGGACGTGGCTGCCGGAGAGAAGATCGGAGGCCGTGTGTGCCCACCTTGTGGGCGCAGCCGGCGTCCGGGCATCCACAGCCTCAGCAGAGGGGAGCTCTTCTCTCCCTCTCCTGCCCCATTCCCAGGAGAGTCAAAGGCCACCTGGGCGAGGAAATGGCTGGAAAATAGACCACTTCATCCCATCATTCAGTAACAGTTTATTGAACACCTACTATGTGCCAGACTCCACACCAGGTGCTGAGGATACAGTAAGAGCTAGAGGCAGGGCGAGACCACTCCACCCCACCTCTGAGTGGGTGGCAATGGCCACCGAGAACTCATGGCCCAGCCCCCGCTGGGGCACCGCAGGCGGGCAGGGAAGTGTGCAGCATGTGTGTCCTCTGGAGTTCTCCCAGCCCAGGCCCTCGGCCTGGCACCCAGGAGGAGTGATTAGAGTTCCTCAGCAGCAGAGAGAGGTATGGAGGGGCAGCGTAGAGTCCAGGCCCCCAGATTCCACTCCCCTCCTAGCCTACAGTGGTCCTTAACATGGATCTGTTGCCCAAAAGAGGGCAGGAGAAGGCAGGCCCCAGCCCCTGTCCCTGTCCCGCAGGGCCTGCAGGAGGGCCTCACCACTGCAGTGAAGGGAAAGGGAGCCCCAAGAGGAGGCCAGCGGCACACGGAGGGCCCCTGCAGTGACAGGAAGGCCCCCTGTCTGAGTTCACCTCCCACTTTCAGCCATGATGCTTGGACCCAGTGAAGCCATGCGCTCTCCCCAGGGACCCTCCACCACGAGCCCTGCTCCATATGCATGGAGGAGCAGGCCAGGAGTGGAAGGAAATGCCCAGACAGAGGGAGACAGAGTATTAAAATTCCACTGGCAATTCCACGGGAAGGAGTTTATGGTTCCTAACTGACCGTAAACCCTTCCTCCTGACAGGTCTTGGAACACATCACTCCGGCCTGGCCTGGGCAGCTGACACATCGCAGTAACGCTTCTCCAGAAGTCAGGGTCTGCTGGTTCCAGGGGGCGGGAAGGCAAGCTGGGAGCAGCTGAAATGGCCCTTCTCCTCCGACTTCAGAGGCCGAGGGCAGGCGGCGGCCAGCGGAGGCCCATTGAAGGGCCTGTCAAGTGCAGCGCTGGGGCTCCCGGCCCCAGCCGGAGAAGGTGGTTTGTTAGCTGTCTGCCTCTGGGTGGAATTCTATTAACCTAGTGGGGGAAACTCGTTTTCTCTGCACTGAAAGCTCTGAGTGGCATGTCGCATATGTCTTTTATTAATAAAAACGAGAAAATGGAGTCATTATTACTGCATAATTGCAGTTCGTTTGCTGGGCCAACTCTTTCAAAGCCCGGGTGCTGGGGGGTGGGGGCAGGGGAAGATAATAAAAAGGGACCTTGATATGAACCGTTTGGGAACCACCTGTGTAGGAGGCACCTTGGGAGCGACTCCCAGGCGGTGCAGTGGCTCACGAGCACCAGAGCAAGGTGGGCAGGGAAACCTCTCTGAGAGCTGCAGACTGCACCCCAGCCCTGGCGCCAGCTCCAGCCATCGGGTGACCTTAAGCAAGGCCCTACCCTTCTGGAGTCTCCGTTTCTTTCTTTCTTTTTTTTTCTTCAGGAAATCAGAGCTCATATTCCTGTCCTGCTTGGTGTGCAAGGTTGTTTGCGAATCAAATGACAGCAGTCGTGGATTTCTGCCTTCATTCATTCCCTCGGCAACCACCTCCCAGGTTTACCATGTGCCAGACACTGTGCTGGGTAACAAGCTGCGGAAAGGAGCTAAGTCAGACCTTGGCTTCAAGGAGCCGTGTATCTAGCGGGAGGCACCCGGAGAAGTAGACGGGGAGGATAAAGCAATGGCGGATGGCGGACACAGGCCCCCTGTGCTTAGAAAGCCAGAGGAAGGCTCAAACCCCACGTGCCGGAGAGAGGTGATCGGAGAGGGTCTCGGGATGGTGATGCCAGGCTGACCTAAAAGGTGAGCAGGAAAATTGGAGCCATGCCACGTCATCTTCCAAATGTGGACACAGTCGTGGTGCGTGTGGCCTTGATGGTGGGCCCTGAGGGTGCAGTCTGAACGAGAGCCTTGCTGTGAGCATATTATTATGACCACAACTGCCCAGAGGCAGGGCAGCCAAGGGTGGTGGTGGGTTGTGGCACTTAGGAGCAGCTGCTTGCTCCGTGTGGGGAGTACAGCCCTGGGTCCTGGCTGTGCCTTGGAGTTTACACTCCTCCTGGTCCTCTGCGGGTAAGCCTGCTGCCTAGGCCCCAACCTTGATCTGAGCAGGAGGACCCAGGTGGGCCATTGGAATGTGATGTTTTAGGCTTGTCAAGGAGAGGAGATGAAGATGAGAGATCGACCTGTACTGAGAGGCAGGAATTATGACGGTGGCCCCACAGGGACACAGATGGGAGCCAGTTCAGGATCTACAGGCCACTTCGTTCCCCGAAGGCAAGCACAGAGTTAAGATAAGAACAGAATTAAGGTAAAAGGAGATGCCTGTTCTTTGGAAACATGCCTGTCCTATGCTATTGACATTTTCTGTCGTTCTTTTCTTTTGGGCCTCCTTTAATATTAAGGTTTTGTTTGTTTGTTTTAATTGCCAGAGGGTGTGTGCACTCACCAGAGAGACAGAGAGACAGAGAGGGAAGGAGGAGGAGAAGGAGGAGGAAAGAAGAGAAGAAAGTACCACCCGACAAGGCGTGGTCACACTGCCAGCCCTCCTCCATTCCTCCGGCCTGCCAGGATGTCGTTCACGCACACACATGCAGTAGGTGTGTTTTTCAAGCTACCAGGATGGGATTCGGACCACAGTCAACCACTGGCTCTCTCAACCACTAAGCCACAGGGCTGGCCCTAAGTAAAGTTACGATTTGTTTCAAGACGCCAGCCTACCTTAGCACTACGGAACTTGGACTACGGGGCTGTTGAAAAAGCCGTCATGTATTTTTTCTGTTTTTCTATGCCCAAAGGCGTCATGACTTGCCCAACAGACCAAAAGGACTGTAAAAGCGTGATCTTATGCTCCTGGGAGCCAGCACCATGGTGACAAAAATTGGAGTGAAACACATCCCATCTTTCTATGTAGAGGGACAGTGCTCAGGAGGTCCCGGCTCAGGCGCACTGTCAGCCCCTCCCAGCTGGGGTTTCTCCTTCCAGTCTGCTTTCGGTTCAAACCTTCGGAACATTTCTGTGTTATGTCTCTTTTCACGGAGAAGACATTTCATTTATAATACCTGTAAGAAAATAGAACCAAGACCGCATGCGAGGAACCTCCCCCCTCCTCCAGCAAGATGCAGGAAACTGGGGGAGCGGGCTGAGACTCACGGTCGGTTGTTTTGTGGGGGCCAGGTCCTGTTTACTGGTCTGTCTGCCAGCACTGCACAGGTACGCACCCAGCCAGACCCCACACGTGTTGGGTCTGTTTTCTGCCTCAACTAGGGAGAAATGTTTATCCCTCACCTCTGGGTCTCCAGTGAATTCTGATTCAAGCCGCATAAGCCTAGGAATCGATAGTTTTAATCATTTCAAAAACTAGCCCCACTCTGGGTAAAATTACAATGCGCAAGAAGCTCAATGGGGCTTAAAGGCCACCACCTCATTATCATTTCATTAGACTCACATTTCAGCAAGATGGAAAGAAACGTTCTCCCACGCCACCCCCTCCCACGGCTCCCCTCTCCTCCCCTGGCCCTGTGGAATGGCTCTGGAGCGCAGTGAGGGTTCACAGCAGCTGTCAGCCACCAGAGCCACCGGCCCTCTCCCGTCATGCACTCCGCCTGAGGAGGAAGCTCCGTGCAGTCGCTGGAGACCTCAGCGCGAATCAGCGCTAACGTCTCCCAAGTCGAGTCTGCGACCCTGGGAAGTTGAGTAAAAACAACCCGCTGTCAGTTTGGCTTCTCACAGCTGGAGGGGTCAAGTCATCAACACAGGATAAACTCAGGCCAGCAGAACCTTGTCCTGCCCAAAGCCCCAGACGCCCTCTGGGAAGCAAAGGGTCTGAAAATGTCTTCAACTTTTCTGGTTTGTTTATTTTCCAATGTTTAATGATATTGTCCATGCGAGGAGCAGAACCCTGGCTCCTGCTAACAATTAAAGAGGTTTTCTAATTTAGGAGAGAATGTGATTTTTAAAAAGAAAGGGAGCTTGTACAGGAAGTACAGCAAACAGCTCACATTGGGACTAGACATGCAGAAGGCTTGAGTTGGGAAGACCTGGCTGTGAGGTGAACATAGAGTGAAAACTACTCAGAGAGGCTGCCCCAACTAGGATGCAGTTCCAGAGAACGCTGGCAAGTCTGCCAGACCTGTCCGCACCGCTGCCACCACCAAACAGCTTCTTTTTTTTTTTTTTTTTTTTTTTTTTTGGCGATTTTCCTTTAGGGGCGGCGGT
>NW_006160231.1:1041787-1056117 GCF_000334495.1 Tupaia belangeri chinensis | reverse complement strand
TTTTTTTGAGAGATTTTCACTGTAGGGCGCGTGTGCTCGCCAGACAGGCAGAGACAGAGAGACAGAAAGCGAGAAATCACTCCCCAGGGGGGATGGTCACGCCGCAATCCCTTCTCCTCCATTCTCCTCTCGGGATCTTAGGCACACACGCACACGCGCCCGGTGTGAGTTTTAAGCCACCAGGTCCGGGACACGAACCGCAGTCGACTACGTGGGAGTCCAGCGACATAGCCATTACGCTAACTGCTGGTTCCCCAGACAGCTTCATTTTTGTGATGGGGACCCAAGTGCTTGTACTGCTCAGGATGTGTGAGCTTCTAGCTGTGACCCCAGTGCCCCCGGACCTCGCCGTCTCATCAAGTCCAGGTGGGTTCCTATCGATGAAGTGACCAGATTTCATTGTGCTTGCTCCCACCTGCCAAGGGCTCTCTGTCATTGGTGGACCCCAGGGAGTGCCCCACGTGTTCATGTCTAGGACCGTCATGTGAGAGGCTGTGCCTTACCATGTCCCCCTCCCACCTTGTCCTGCTCGTCAGTGCTGTACCACCCACAGTCACCCAGGGGTGGGCTTTGCTGCCGGCGTGCCCCATGAAGATGCCGCTGCCCAGGTCCAGGGCGCTGTCTCCCGCAGCTACCCAAACGGCAGCATGTTCTGCTGCTGGCCTGGTGCCCTTGATGTGTCCTTCTCTGCTGTCACACCTGTCACCTGCACACCCCACAGACTGACCTCTCTGAGCCTCACAGGGCGGTGGGGAGGACAGTGGAGGGGGGTCCATCTCTGCACTTCTCTCTCTTCTCTCCCACTGCTGAGAGGTGTCTGTGCCTCACACTCACCACGCCCAGCAGGCATATCTGAATCCCAGGGCTAAGAACCCGCTGAGGGGTTCTCCACCTTGACTGCAAGTGACTGGGAGAGATGCCTGGCTCTGTTCATTGGCAGAGCAGAAATGATTGACATGCTCCAAACCCAATAGGTGTTCTATCCCTTCCTGGCTTCTAAACCCTGGGAAGGGCTTAGAACCCCTACTGCTTAAGCCACACCCAAAACAAGAAATTGAAATCTCTGAGCATCAGTCGTTCTTTAGTCTCCCTACGCAATTCTGATGTGTCAAAGCTGAGAACCACTGCCTGACAGGGATGAAGGGAGGACATAATAAGGAAGGAGTGAGGAGGGGAGCTGGGAGCCCGTTCCCTGAGGGGGAAGGGAACTAAAGCCAGCCAGACCTGGTGCCGCGCCCGGAACACACACCGACAAAACCCAGTGATTCCTCTGTCAAACCTGCCAGTGACTCGGGCTGCTGTTGCCAGGATCTGCAGCTGAGTCAACGGAGTGGGAGAGTCGAAGGAGGCAATGCGAGAGGACTGGCCGCTGGTGACCTTCCAGTTCAGACCTGGCGCCATGTGAGACGCCTGACGGGAGGAGGGCTCAACAGTGGCGGTGCAGAGAGAATCCTACAGCTGGCTTCACGGGGGTAGAGTCTGACCTATCCCTGTGTGAATTCCCATATTCCCAGGACAGCTGGCCAAGCGCGCCAAGGACAGGTGTGGCCGGGGACTGGCCTGTGTTAGCAGGGCACACAGTTCATTCCTTCACTCGTTCGTTCACCAATTTGCTCACCCACAGCCAAGCATGTCGGAGCTCTGCGTAAGGGACCTCGGGTATCATATGCACCCGCTGGTTCCCAAGCTTTGTTTTAGCTGAGGAATGCTGGGTTTAAGTGAAACCGTATGGAGGCATAAACAAATATGAGGGCAGCTGCCCTGCTTAGAGTCGGGAGGAGGCCCTGGCCTGGCTCGCTCACCCCTTCTCAGGGCCTTCACCAACTTCCCCTCTTGCAGGGAGAACCAGGGCTTAGAAAACGCTCATCTTATAACTGAGGACACTGAGGCACAAAGCAGTGAGGCTGGGGCCATGCGCAGAGACGTGCAGATTCCAGGTAGCAAACATTCCTGCGAGGGGGATATAGAGCTAGCCTGCAATGCCTGCTCTGAGGAGAGGCTGGGGCCTCCATCACCACCTCCATCCCCGATGCCAGCCCGACGTTCAGTGTGATCAGGAGACCGGCCTCTCTCAGCTGTGCCTTCTGAAGCCTTTCGGGGATTCTTCCTTGGCACGTGGGGCTTGAGGGGAGCCTCGTTTGGAGCCCACCAGTTCCGCTTTCAGTTAGATGCCCATGCGCCATATTGCCAGTCTCTACTGTGGGTCCTGGGCGTTTAAGCAGCAGTTACGTATTCTGAATGCCACACTTAGATCACACCCTCAACGTTTCCAGAAGGGCCTAGGAACCAGAAAATACCAGCAACCAGAGGATCCTTATCTTCCTTCTCCTTGCTATTATTTGATATAAGATCTACCTGAGATATTTCAGAAAAGGGAAGACCGATCTCCTGTCCTGGTCTTTCATCCACATCTGACAATGCGTCTTGAGCACTGAGAGACCAGGCTGACGCCGAGGTGGGCTGGAAGTCACTCAGCATCTCAGGACAAAGCCGGTGGGCTCTGCGACCATGCAGGCTGAGTTCAACCACAGGCCGGTCACGTGCTGGCAGTGCCTGGACAGGCAGGCAGTCCTCTGATCAGCAGTGTGGGGACTGTCTTCCCAGGAGCTTCCTCGGCAGAAGACAGCCATCTTGCCCAAGTTATGTCCCTGTCCCTGGGGCACAAGGACACGGTCCCATTTCCTCCAGGGGGCAACATCACTGAGAGGGCCACCAAAGCTTCGGCACACCCCACGGGACAGCGGAGGCCATTGGACCCGCCCAGTCCTGCTTCCACCACTCCCCGAGTAATATGCTCCCAGGTCTTCCTCAGGGAGGAACCGGGCCTGCGACAGTACTCATCCGCGAAATGGGCCACTGATTCTGACCTCTCAGAGAGGTTGTGAGGGCTAAGTGAGCAGCGAAACTTCTCTAATGCGGAGCCTGGAATGTAGCAGATGAGTCATAAGCACGCGTTCCCTTCCTCTTTCCTTCTATCCTGTCTTCCTCCAAGCGTGTTTACAGATTTTATCGTGAGTCTTCTCACTCCTTTGAGAGAGATGCCTGGCTCTCTGTTCATTGGCAGAGCAGAAATGATTGACACACTCCAAACCCAATAGGGGTTCTACCCTTTCCTGGTATACAGGTGTTCTGTGTAGCTGTGCTCACTCTTCATACTAACACACACACACACACCCATGCACACACCTGCTACTGCAGACTTCTGAAATCGTAGCTTGACAAATATCCTGAGCTTTACACCATGGCCACAGCCGAGAACTGCTTGTATAGATGCCTCTACACCCAGTGCTATGAGACTTCCCAGGAGGGAGAGATCATTTCCTGGTGGTGGAATCGAGGAGAACTCCATGAAGAAGGTCACACCACTGGCTTGGAAGGATGGAGAGAATTTCAGGAGGCGAGAATGTGGGTATAGATTTGTAGATGAAGGAAATAATATGGCAGTGAACTGTAGTGTTGGGGCAACAAAGAGCATGTCCAGGCAAGTCCTCCAGCCTTGCTGAAGACAGCGTTTGGTCGAGGAGGACAAGGGGGAGGAGTCAAGGGTGAGACAGTCGTATGGACTTGATGGGGTGGGGCCTTGAGTGCCAAGATGAGGCTGGAAAGAATGATTCCGCTGTCAATTTCCAAGAGGTGTGTATGTGTGTGTGTGTGGGAGCGGGCGGGGGGCCTTAGGAAGATCGATGAGCCATGGAGAGGGTGGTCATGGAGAAGATCGATCGGGGAGGATGCTGCAGTCAGGGACCAGCGAGGAGGCTGTAGTAAGAATCCGGGCTAGAGGGAGGACCCCACTGCTGCCTGGGGACATGGTGACCAGGAAGCAGGAATCCCAGGACAAAAACACTGACCTCTTTCAGATCAGCACTCCTATTAAATAAAACCTTCAGCAGCCACTGTGCAAAAACCCTCCGCTCCTGATCTGAGAATGGTTCGCAAGAGCGCGCGCTCCCAGCAGTTGTCTGGGGAAGTCGAAGAGGAAACTGACCTTAAAATAAGGGTGCTTGACTCACGGTCTCTGAGTGACCTCGTGCAGAAAAATTCTGAGTCTGCTCCCAGCCACCTCCTCTGTCCACACCTTACCTCCCAGGAATGTAGAAACCAAGAGGGAGTCCCACACACGAAACATCTAGAGACTTCAAGAAATAGGACAGGTCCAGGCCCACTTCCCTGCTCCCTTGCTGGAAGGCCTTGGGCAAACCACTTACATTGTTCTGGGCCTCAGTTTTCTCATCCATAAAATGGGAATAATAACCATCACCACCCATTTGTGGGATTTTTATTAGCTCGAATAGCCTAATAAACTTGAAAATGCTTAAAGGCCTTTGGAAACAGGTGCTACAGACACGCAAGTTCTAATTGTTGGCCTGGTTATGTAACTGGGTATTACCACTGCCACCGTAGACCTGTGTACCTCTTTCCTCCGAGGTCAGATGCTGTTCAGGGTGCTGCTCTTTCACAGTAACTCCCAAACGCCTCCTCTTACTTAGACGTAGGCCCTACACCAGAAGCTTCCACAGATACTGCCTACCTGAAACGAACCTTGAGTCAGAGCCTACGAAAGCCAGAAAGAGGGCCTGACTGAGAGTACCTTGCGGAAGCAGCAAAAGGGAGATGATTCAGCAGGGCCCAGCGGGGCAGGTGCTGCTGTCTTGGCGGGGAGAGGCAGGTGACTCAAAGTGGGACTTTCTGGGCACAGAGGAGCTGCGATCACTCAGCCAAATCTTTCCAATCCTCGGCTACATCAACCCGGACCCCGCCCCGTCCCGTCCCCCATCCTGGCTACCTTCTGATCCCACTGCCTGGAACGCTAAGTGTAGGCCATGTGACTCCCAGCCGTCTGACTGGTAAGTCACGACGCGTCTCTCATCTTCCTCTGTGAAACGGGTCTAAGAACCTCGGAACTGCCCGCCTTACGGGGCTGACGTGAGGCGGGCCCCATGGCTGTGTATCACCAAGGCTTGGTGACTGTGCCCAAGTAAAGGGTTGTTGGAGGGAGTGTTTAAGGCGACTTCCTGCTGGGGTGGTGGTCCTGGTGGCAGAAGCCCGCCCTGCAGTGGTGGGAAGGTGTAGGACGTCCCGGGGAAGACAGACCCGACGTTCCCAAGGCAGGAAGACGTGTTTCTTGAACATGGTTCAGAGCGTTTCCTCGGTTCCTCATTCCTCGAAAAAACAGAGACAGGACAAAGTGTGGGAGCCGCACCTCCTCAACTCCCAACTTGGCGGTTGCGCCCTTCCCCAGCACGTCTGGAGGAGCCCCCTTCCCTCTCCCAGCGCCCCGAGGCTGAGTTATGCCACACTCCTCGGAGTGGTGATTGCAGGCGCCACACCAAGAACTGGACGCTAGAACCACACTAGAACAGACTCAGGGACTAGACCTTTCGACCCCCACTAGCCTGTCTCGTGCCCTTGGGCTCCTCCTTCCCCATCTGTATCTGCGGGTAACAGAGGCGTCCCTTCAGCCTTGCCTTAACAACGAAAGGTAGTCCGTCTTAGCGCAGCACTTAGCCCAGGGAGCGCTGTGTCTGTGCTGGCTTCTTCTGGAAATCCCACCCCCTGCCAAGACTGGGCTTAAGGTCTCTTTCAAGAGGCCTCCCTTGACGGCTCTCTGCTCTCCTGCCTCCCTCCACGGTTGCACTGTCCCATGTCAAGCTGGTTTTCCCCTTGCTTCCTGGTCACACAGAAGCTTCTGTAAGCTCGGGGATCCAGAGAGCTGGCTTTCATCCTTCCTGGGAACCCTCAGTTCTCTCCACCTGCCTGGGCTTGTGATCCCTCTCTGCAGAGTCCTGTCCCTCTGACCTTTCACGCCCTGGTCAGCATCTGCGTCCTTCATGAGACACAGCGTGGTGGGAGAGGCAGAAGCCCTAGGATCGGACGAGGCTGGGTTTGAATCCCAGCTTAGCCCATGCCAGCTAGGTGACGCTGGGCAAGCCACTGAGCCTCTCTTAGTCGCCATTTCCTAAGACTGAGCCAGCTGAGTACGTGCCGCTTCCTCGGAAGACAGAGGCAAGAAGAGAGTGGAATAGTGAACACCAGATGTCTGGGCAGTCCTGGGACAGAGCCGGCACACAGTAGGTGCTCAGGGAATCTCTCTTCCCGCCTCTCGACCTGGCAGTGATGGCCCAGTCTCTGCTCTGCAGCCTTCAGTGCCTGGCAGCCACAGTAGCTGACTCTGTGTGTTCCTGGGTATTCAGCAGGCGCCGGGTCTTCACTCAACATGTATGGGGCATTTACTATTTGTCTGATGCTGTGCTAGGCTCGGAGGATGACCAACTCTGAATTCTTACCCTGAGGATCTTGCAGAAAATCGAGAACATCGAATACATGTGTGGCTAATCTCGGGGTTCATGAGCAGCATCCCGGGGGGTCTGCACACAGCAGCACGGAAAGTGACGAATGCTGCTTCCGGCCGCCGAGGGCCTCCCACCTCAGCAAGCACTCGTTAAGCCATGCTGCTTGCCGGACACTGGGGGTGAAAAAGCCTGTGTCTCCACCCTCGAGGTGTCCAAGACCGAGCGGGGAGGAGAGAGGGGTACACAGAGAGTCGTATGTGGGCAGCGCCCGTGGCCGGGTGTTGTCACGTCAGAAATTAGGCGTGAGGAGAAGGAAGACTTACTGCCCCTGTCCTCATTTCTAGCCCTTCTTTTCTGCTTAACCAGAAGGTTTGGGGCTGGAGCTCCCAGGCCTGGAGGAGAGGGAGAGTGGGGAGGACTAAGCCTACCCCCAGGGAGCAATGGAAGGAGGGGCGTTGAAGAGGTGGTCTCTCAGAACCAGAGCAGAAACAGAAGGTCCTTCCTGGTGGTGGCAAACAGCCTGTGCAGTCGAGGAGGAGGCTGAGCATGGGGCTCACGAATGCAGGTAGTTCAGGATGGGGCCAGTAGATGGCAGAATAGTTATGTCACTGGACTCACATGGCTGCCCATGGTTTGAGTCCCGGACCCAGTGGCTTCAAGCTCATGCAGGGCGTGCTTGAGTGTGTGCTCAAGATCCCAGGAGGAGACTGCAGCACGGGCATCCTCGGGGGGGGGGGGGGGGTTCCTCTGGGGGGGGGGGGGGGATTTCTGGCTGTTTCTCTGGCAAGTGCATGTGCCCGATAGCAAAAAATTTTCCCCCTCCAAAAACCAAAAAATAGTTCAGTATGGCTGGATGTGTACCCAGGAAGCCCAAGACCTCCAGCAAGCTTTTCTCTTCTCTTTCTTCCCCTGGCGCCCCTTCCTCAGTCAGATCCCTCAGCCCCTGCTCTAGAAGGTCCCCGTTGCAGAGGCGTCAGCCTCTCGGATGGCAGCCATGCGTGGGAGCCTTCTTCCTGAGGGGCAGGGCAGCTGACAAAGGGGAGAAGAAACTGTACGTGAGGCTCAGCCTGGGCAGGGAAGAGGAAAAGCCCACCCCCATGCCACGCTCCCCACGCGAGAGTGCCGACTGCTGTCCGGGGTTAGCGTGGTTGTGGTGACTCTGGTAGAGGTGACAGCTGCTAGACAGCGGGAGAGAGCCTGCTTCCTGGCTAAAGCCTCCCCGCGCCTTGCTTACCTGCTTTGTGCTAAGCTCTTGCCAAATTGGGTCCCGCTAATTGCTGATTTGGTCAAGGTGAAGGTCTCCTCGCCTTCCAGGGGTTTTCCTGTGCAGCCAGCAGGCCGTGAGACTGCCAGCATACCCCACATCTGTGGAGGGACACGCATGTTCAGTCACCACGCTCACACACACCCCTCTCCCACACCGGGATTCAGTATTCACGCTCACACTCACACCACTTACTACACATCTGCTCAGAAACACACACACTCGCGTGCCAGACGGGCCCAGCCGGCCTCTGCTTCTTACGTTCTCTATGGGGAGAAGCAGCCCCTTGGAAGGTTCTGGGCCTCCAGCCCATGGATGTCGAGCCCCATGCCAGAGAACCCCCCCATATCTCTCACTGAGAGGGCATCAAAGGGTTAAGAAAGAACATTTCCAGGGAGTTTGCCTCTTAATCAACACAGTTAATTCTTTCCCTTTTACAAACATAAATTCTTGGCAGTCAGTAACCAAGAAAGAAAGGGGTAAAAAAAAAAAAAAAAAAAAAAACTAAACCCAACATTACCAAATAAAAAAAAACCTAACCCAACATTAGTCAAATCTTTGCCTCTTCCTATTTTTTTTTTCAAGTTAAGACTCAGGGGAATTCAAAGCAATGAGAGAAATCCCAGCCCAGATGGAATGTTTTTGCTAATATACGTCTGCAAGTTATTTAAATGTATGTTTAAGTGTGTGTGTGAGAGAGAGAGAGAGAACATGAGAGCAAGCAGGCACGGTTGAGCGGTGTGTGTGTGAGTGCATGTGTGTGTGTGTGTGCACATGTGCACGTGTGTGACTAAAGCACACAGCAGAGCAGAGAAATCCCCAGAACCTCTGCCTGGGCCCCCGCTGTCCTCCTATTTAAACCTGGGGCAAGACAAGGCCATTACCAGGACTGCCCTTGTCTTTCAACCTAAGGTCTCGTGGGACAATAGCCCCTATCCCCGTCCCTCAGCCCCAGGTTGGCCTCTGTGCACTCTGCTAATGAAAACCCATCCACCACACACACTGACCTTCTCTCCTGCGTAGCCCGAGGGTTGGGCTCGAGAGGGACAGTGGAAAGGACCCAGCCCAGCCCCCTGTAGGCACACAGAGCACTCCCTCAGCCCCAGTAACTGCTCTGCCTGCACGTGAGGCCAGGATTCAGCTCCGTTGCTGGCCTCTTGCATCGCTCAGAGCTCTCTCGAGGTATTCCCTCCCACCTCACAGACCCCCATCTCTGCAAGGCCCCTGGCCAGGCTCAGGGTGCAGAGGTTTGCAGTCCCCACTTGGCCCTCGCTCCCTTTCAGCCACTCCCTCCCGTGCTGACTTTAATTCTTTTAATCTTTCCTCTGAAATCACTCCTCTGGCCCCGTAATCAGCCGTGTGGGTTCCAACTTCCTGATTTCCAGGGGGAGATTAAGCAGCTTTCTCCATCCGAGGCACTTTGGATGCCTGGCCCACCCTGGGCTAGCCAGACCCCTCTCTGGCAAGGAGGCCGCTCTCACTCTCCTGAGCCGTGGCCCACCCCAAGGCCTGGGCCTTCCGCACAGAACGTCCCATGCTTCTGCCCTGCCTGGCCTCGCCGGGACTACAGCCCTCCCAGGATCCCCCGCACACAGAGGCCTCTCAACATCTCCAGCCAGCCCAGAGCTTGGAGCCCACGTTTCCTCTAGCCCTGGCTTCTGGGAGAGCAGTGCAGATGGGGCAGGGCAGTGCGCAGGGTCTGGCCCCACCTGGCTGCTCCCACCCTGCCCCTGCTTCTCTCCCAGCTTCTCTGCTCCTCCCACCCACTCATGCCCTCAGAGGCCCTCTTCTGAGAACATGGCTGTCCAATGAGAAGAGACTTGCCAACCTCCAGTCCCTCTGCTCATCTTCTGGTGCCCCCTGGACCTGGAGCTCGGTTGAGCCCGGCCTTGAGATGGAGCACACTTCAGGCTCAGGGACTGAGTGGGAGGGCTGGGCGGGGACAGAGAACACTTGCAAAGGAGATAGGAGAGGGTGGACGGTGGCTCATCTGAGCTTGCCTCCATGTGTAACTGGGGAGGGGTGGCTTAGATCGGACCTCAACGTGAAAGAAGTGGCTGTTCAGGAAGGAACCTCTGAGGCAGAAAAAAGAAAGAAGGCATCCAGGGCAAAGTGTCCTGCAGGGACACCTTATCAGGTAACTTCCCTCTGAGGTGGCAGGTCCTGGGGCCACCACATATAGACGCTGGCTCCCCAAAACCGGAAGATGCCAGAGGAGCTCAGGTCTGTCTTGGGCTGGGAGCTTCGGGGATCTGTGAGTCTCCTGTTACTGCGTGTGAGGTACTGTGGGTCTGGCATTACTGCAGAGAGAACCTCCATGGTGCTGACCATGGTCTCCAGAGGATCTCTTACCCCAAGAGGTTAAGAACCACTGGGTGAGAGGTGAAGGGAACCTTGAAACTGCCCGGAGTGACCCAAAGGACTGGGCCAGAGCGGAGCCAGCTGAGCTCTGCTGGAGAGAGCAGACCGGGCGGGTCTCGGCTGGCCCTTGCTTCTAGACTGTGTGCTGGGGGAGGGTGGGGTCTAGCGGTGACCTGGATTCCCTGACTACACCTTAGAGAGCGCTGCTGGGGCCAACATCCATAGTTGGTAAAACGTGACAGTCTGCGAGGCTGACCCACATGAAAAGGTTCCGGGTTCATGTCCAGAGACCTCCCTGAGTGTGCTGGGCATGTGTGCTCGTGATCCGGGGCTGGCTAGAGCCGGGGGTAGATCTTGGCATCGAAACTCCGTTGGGGGTACCTGGCTTGCCCTCTCTGTCTCTCTCACACACCCGCTCATGAAGAAATAAATTTAAAAATTAAAAAGGAAAAGGGAGACCTCTGCCAGGGGCAACGCCACTGTTCAGTAACTCGGCCACTGGGACCAGCAGCTCCTTGACTTTCTCTCCTGGAAGTGCGGTGGGGGCAGGGCAGTGCAAGCGCCTGGCAGGTGCGAGCTGGTGAGATGGTAAAGGGGACCCAAGTTGAGCCCTGGGTCTTCCTAGGGATCAGTAAAACATGACAGGGGGTCAGGCCTGTGATTTCCACGAAGTGTGCCAAGTTCGTCTGTCTCAGTAAACACACCACCCTCTCTTCAGGGGAATCACAGAAACAGAGTCGTCAGCGCCAGGGGAGAGTCAGGCAGAGCTGCTTAGTCAAAGAGAAAGCCTGCTTGCCCGCCCTCACACTAACTTTTCTGGGCCACGGTTACCTCTCCTGTAACAGGGTGAAACTGGCTGGGGATGGGAGAACCCCTCCAGTGCTGCCATCCTAGGTTCTAGGAAACGCCCCCTCCTGTGCCCTCCCTGGAGTGCCTACGTGGGGGAGTGGAGATTTTCCAAAAGCCTCAGGGAGCTTTCTGAGCCCTCTCCCCCTGCAGCCTCAGACCACCCACCCAGGGCCTACACCCTGCTCGCTCTCCCGGAAAGTAGTTTCCCTAGACAGGCTGTGCAGGGGGCTCCCCTTCGCCCCGGCTCCTTTGTTCGCTTTCATGTGCAGGCTGAGCACACTCAGAGCTCTGCCTGGTCCTCTGTTCCCGTGGGATGGAGAGTGGGAGCCTGGCTCAGACGATGTGGAGGTGCATCCTGGTGCTGAAACAGGCCGGTGGGAGGAATGGGAGAATTGAGGTGCACTCTCCTCTGGACCCTGGGAGAGAGCAGAGAACCAGTCTCCTCTCCTCGAGGACGGACCCTGCTGTGTCCAGCGCCAGATAAACCCTCGAGCTTGCTTTCTGGAGCCTCCTGGTCTTGAATGTTTTCTTCCACCCGCTGTGCACGTCTCTCGACATGGGTGTGCGTGCATCAGACAGACAGAAAACGAGGGTTTACCAGGTGGGCGGCCTCGCTGCCGAAGCAGCCCAGCCACTGCCAGGGCTTCCAAGAGGGCAGCTCGGGGTCTCTCTGCACAGATCTGGCCCGTCACTTCCGCTGGTGACTCCTGCTTCCCAACTCCCCAGCATCAAGCTGTCATGAGCACAAGTCCTCCCTCACTTCCCTCCCCGCAGCCAGGCTGCTGCCACGTCCTCACTCCTTCCTCCGCAGCAACCCTGAATCTGTTCCTTTCTTGGATCCACCCGCTCCCCCGGCTGCCCCCTCGTTGTGTCCCCACCTCTCTTTCTGTGTCTCCTCATCTCTCGATCTCTGCTTTTCAGCCTCTCTGACTGGTCTGTCTATCTCGCTGCCCCACCTTATCTGCACTTATATTCTCAACAGCCCTGCCGCCCGGCCCTCTGAGCCCCACCTTCCTCTCTGTCCGCCCCTCTCTTCTGTGGTGTATCTCTCTCTCTCTACTCCCTGTGTCTTTCTAGACAAGTAAGACAGAAAGTTTCCTTGGGGAAGGAGTATCCCTAACCTCCTCTTTTTTTCTTTTTTTTTTTTTTGGAGGTTTTTGCTATACGGCACGTGCACTCGCCAGAAAGAGAGAGAGACAGAGAGACAGAAAGTGAGTAATCACCCCCCAGGGGGGATGGTCACGCCGCAATCCCTTCTCCTCCATTCTCTAGGGATCTTGGGCACGCACGCACACGCGCCCTGCGTGAGTTTTAAGCCACCGGGTCCGGGACGCGAACCGCAATTGGCTACAAGGGAGTTCAGCAACATAGCCATAATGGTAACTGTTGTTCCCATCTTCTCTTTCCTTTTATTTTTAGAGAGATTGTTGCTATAGGGCGTATGTGTTCACCGGAGACACAGAGATAGACAGAAAGCAAAAAATCACCCCTCGGGAGATGGCCACACACAGTCCCTTCTCTTCCATCCGTCTTTCAAGATCTTGGACACGCACGCACACGTGCCCAGTGTGAGTATGAAGCTGCTGGATCTGGGACTCAAACTGCAGTCGGACATGTGAGCGTCAAGCAATGTAACGATTATGTCACCTGCTGGTCTCCTTCCTTTTTTCTAACCTCACTGCCAAGTTGACTTCTCACCTGGTCTGGACGCTGAGCAGATGAGGCAGGGGAGAAGGGCCTGGGGAAGAACAGCTGGGCTGAGGCACCAGGGATACAACCCTGTCTGTTACTAAAACAAGTGGCAGGCCAGGCTCATTTGCATGTCAGGTTTCTTTTACATAAATCTGCATGTCAAGTTGGAGGCCCTGGAGCCAGGTAATGTAAAATGATGTAACATAAATTAATCAGAGTGCCTGGCTGCAGGTGTAAGCCAGCCCTGTCTTCCAACCCAGGAGCAAACCCAGATGAATGGAGGGTGGGGGGTGCAGGGTGCTCCTCTGGCGTGGACAGGCAGCCGCTCCACCTAAGGCCAGGACAACCCAAGGGACAGCCTGCTACTCAGTGACGAGAGAGAGAGAGAGAGAGAGAGAGAGAGCGCCGGCTGGCTCGCAAGAGCTGTGGGGTCTGCTAGCCTAGAAAGCGGGGGCAGAGGACCCATCTGTCGAGTGGGGAAACTGAGGTGCTACCGCTCTCGGTGGTAGCGCCCAGATCAGAGGCCTGCACTTTGGCTCCCAGCAGAGTAACTTCTCTGCTCCTTACCGTGGGCTAGATGTGGGTGGCGGATCGGAGATGACAATCTGCCCTTCCCACCCGAGCCTATCTGTGCTCCAGTCACCTTGGGGTACCCTCCAGCCCTTCCCAGCCCAGATGTGGGGCTCTGCATTCCCTCTGGGAAAAAGCAGGGTGTGAAGCAGGGAGTGGGTTAACGGCCTCTGGGAAGTGTACCTTCCCGGCTCCTCCGTGGATGGGGAGTTCTAGAAGCTTCCAAGAGGCCCCTCCACGGGAGCAGGGGGGAGGTCACTAGAGCCTGCTCCAATTCTCCTCTGTCAGGCCAAGGTGAGGCAGCCCTGGGCGTCTACACATTCCCACAGGCTCACAGCCTCTCCGTGCAGTCTGCAGCTTGTTCACAGGGACCCACAGCACTTCGCCCACGACCACTGGCCGTGGCTGCTCTCGGTCTCTGCTGCAGGACTGACCGGGTGCAGGCCCACTGGGGTGCACGAGGTGTGTGTGGGGTGGTCATCTCGGGAGGTGAGGTGCACGGGGTGTGTGGGGTGGTCATCTCGGGAGGTGAGGAGCACAGGGTATGTGGGGTGGTCCTCTCGGGAGGTGAGGTGCATGGAGTAAGTGTGAGGTGGTCATCTCGGGAGGTGAGGTGCATGGGGTGTGTGGGGGGTGGCCCTCTCGGGAGGTGAGGTGCATGAGGTATGTGGGGGTGGTCATCTTGGGAGGTGAGGAGCACGGGGTATGTGGGGTGGGCCTCTCGGGAGGCAAGGCCTCCTGCGTCTAAAAGCAGGAACTCTGGAATATGTCGCGCCTCTGCCCAGGTCCTGGTGTGACCATGCAGGAGCTGGGACCCAGGGCCAGACACCTGGCCTCCCTGAGCCTCGTCCGCTCATCTGTAAAATGTAGATGGTTAAGAGTTCCCGCCTCCTAGGGTTTTTAGGAGGCTTAGATAAGCTGCAGCATGCACACGGCCCCACACTGCACCTGGCACAGAGGACACGTCTAACAAACGTAGCCGTCGTCGTAACTCCCGCACACGGGTGTCACAGCCAGGCCAGCCAAGGCCAGAGGAAGCGGGTGGGAAGTAGACACAAGCCAACCTGAGGTCTCTCCCACCACCTCCTCCTCCCTCCTCTGTCCCCTCTCTTCCTCGGCCATTCTCCACGCTTGCACCAGAGGGACGGTGTGGAAACACACGCGTTGCCATGCCACTCCCTGTCTCCCCGTGTGCTCAGGATAAAGCCTGAGCTCCCAACACGTCCTGACAAGGCTTTTATTTGAGGACAGGACTCCTGCTTCTCGCTCAAGCCTTGCCTCTCCTCCTGTAGGTTGTGCTGAAC
>NW_006160231.1:1028988-1041770 GCF_000334495.1 Tupaia belangeri chinensis | reverse complement strand
CTGAACCGCCCAAAGTTATTCGGACTTGCTGATCTCCGGGCCCCTGCGTGGGCTGCTGCCCGACCCCAGCTGCTCACCTGCTTGTCTGAGCACAGACCTGCCTCCTCCGGAGCCCCTTCACTCTCATTGCTGGAGACTGAAAAAGGTCTTAGGGGCTCTGTATGCTGTGGGGATGTTTTCGTAGGAGATCAGAGCAGGAAGGACGGCGAAGATCAGCTAGTCCAGTCTCTCCTTAGCAGAGGAGAAACTGCAGAGGTACTTTGGGGCCAAGAGCTACCCTAGACCTCCCCTCAACCATCTCCATCAGGGTCACTCCTCCCTTCCCCTTTTCATAAGACACTGGCCTGCCTGACCTGCCAAGACAGCAGGACCTGCGATTAGTGGGTGACGTACTAGGCTGCTGATTTACGGGAAGCCAAGAGAGATCTAGCCAGGCCGCCACTGGTGCATGGGAAGCACACAGGTTCTGGAATCCAAAGACTCATGTTCAAGGCCCACTTCTTCTCTGAGCCAACGGGCAAGTCACGTAGCCTCTCTGACCCTCGGTCTCCTCCGTCGTAAAAGGGGAGTACAAATGGCTGTCTCCTCCCCAGGCTGGTAGGAGGGTCATACGAGGTGATAGATGGGAAAGTGCCTCCTGAACAGTTCAACATTCAAGATGCAAGGGAACCTTCCGACAGAGGGGAGGAGCCGGGGAACGTCGCACCGGAACCAGGCTCCAGTGCTCAAAGTCAACGGCGCACTCTGCCTAATCTCTCATGGACTGGAAGGTGCTGGGCTTGTAAATATTTGCTCCTTATGGCCGGACTTTCATGAGTTTATCGGCCTGGCTGATAAGATACGCTGCCCCGCTGGGCGAGCGCTGGCAGCTGGCGCTCTGCATTGCAGGTGACCTCTAGCCTCACTTTTTAAAGCCGAGCAAGTCGGTACAGCGGCTCTCAACTTACAGACTGGAGGGGCGGCGGAGGGGACTCCGAAACGAATTCTCTTTGTTTCTGGATCCCATGTCTAGAGTTGACCGGAGCTCGGAGTTAACACCTTTCATGCCAGATGGTGCCGCGTCTCCGCAGGCTCCACCTGAGCTCAGAACCCAAATGGCATTGAAAAGACTGGAAGAGAGTACCCTTCCCCTTTAATTAAGCACAAAATCTCCATATCTATTTCAGCCTCTGAAAAGTGAAACCCAGGAAGGCAGGTTCCCGGCGGAGAGGAGAGGTGTGCGGAATTAATATTCCATCTCCATTTTTCCCGTGTAACTCAATAAGTGGAATGAGCTTATCGGGGGACCCGGGCTGCACTGAGCCACCAGGTCAGCAGGGCTCACACAGCCGCCTCGCTTCCCAGTCGACAAAGCTCTCAGAGCGGTCGCCCGTCAGGAGGCCGCGCCGTGAGCTGGGGTGAAGGTGAAAAGCTGGGACCCGGCCACCTTGCTCAGTCACAATGTCACCGCTGGGCAGCATGTCCTTCCTCCCTCAGACGCTGGTGCCGCCTGACCTGGGCTCTGAGGCGGGAGGCCCACATTGGCCCCAACTTCCACCTCCCGCAGCCTTGAGCTTTTCTAGAACTCTCCTGGACTGCCCTGTGCTTGGAGAAGACGGGCAGCTGCCTCGCCGGGCCCCAGCAGACCCCCTGCTTCCTTCCTCTATCTGCCAGCCAGCGGCCGGTCCCAGCGCTGCTTGTCTCTGGAGCTGCAGGGCTCTCGAGGCGTCTGTTTCATAAAACAAGATTCTTTTAGAAAACTTGAGAATCTCTTCAAGGGAATTCTTGGAACCCAGTGTGGGAAACACTACTCTGGGTGGTCAGCTCTTTTTGAACATCTACTGAGCTTTTGATCAGCACTTGGTGAAGGGGAGGAAATACCAAAATAGATTTTCCCCTCCGTATAATAGAATTCTAGAGCTAGGAGGAATTTGGGAGATCAAGTAACCCCCCCCTTTATATTCCTATAGAATGTGTGCGTGTGTGAGAGGCACCCTCCGCGGGGCTCCCTCCGCATCCCCTTCCTCCAGTCCTGCAGGGACCCCACATGGGGATTCTGGGCACACACGAATGCACCTGACATGTCTTCAGGCCAACAGGGCCGGAGACTCAAACCACCGCCAGCCTGTGGCACCTGGTACAGGAGGACCGCACCACCGAGGCCGGGCCTCCGATCCACCCTTCTATAGACAGAGAGACTGAGATCCGAAGAGGAAAAACGATCCAGCTAATGAAATCTAGTAATTAAGTCGGAGCCAGTGGAGCTTCAGATCAGGACTTGAGAAAAACGCAAAGGAGAGAAAGAAGACAGGAAGGAAAGAAGGAAGGGAAAGAAAGAAGAGAGGGAGGGAGGCCAAAGGGAATGGAAGGGGCTAGGAGGAAGGGAGAGGCGAGGGGAGCAAAGAAAGGGGCAGAACCCCTCGGCTGCAGGAGGACCCGGCCTACGTGTGTGGGCCACGGAGGAAGTGGGTGTCCTACTCCTCTGGAACATAACCCTGCTCTGGGGTTCCCTCTGGGGTCTTGTTAGAATGTCCATCCCTTGAAACTCACAGGCTGGCCTCTCCCAGGGGGGTGGTATGTCTCATTACAGCGACTGAAAGCAGAGGCCCTGGAGTCAGACAGACCTGAGTTCAAGCCTTGGCTCCAGCCAATTACTCGAGCGTCGAGGTGCCTCGGTTTCATCGTTTGTAGAATGGGGATGATGGCAAGCACCTCCCAGGGCCAATAAGGTCACGTTTATAATATCCCTGACACCGGTCACAGCAGAGTGGACGCTCGAGGAAGGCAGGGACTCTGCTGCGTTTCTGGCTGCATCCTCAGATTCTAGGACACGCCCTTCTCAAGGAGTAGTCGGTACATACACACAGCACGGACGAACGCAGCGTCTGGTCTTGCGGTCATTGTTCTGTAATGGCTATTATTATCCTGGCCCGTTTTCTCACTCCATTCACCTTTCCTTGCCTTCTCCTGGACTCTGTGGTCTTGGCCAACTTGGCTCATTTTTACCGCTGGCATCGGCGTGTGGGTGTGCATCCCCCCACACACACATGCTCACACACACGCACACAGGCTCACACCTGCCCAACCTATGCTGCTGTTTCTGTCTTCTCACCTGCAGGGGGAGAGGGAGAACCGTGAGGCTGAGCCCAGTTCCTGCCTTCCCTGCCCAGCCCCGCCACCCGCACCCTCTGCCCCTTTCAGGGTTCAAGCTGCCGCTCCTGCCACCCTGGCCACCCGTCTCTCACTCCCTTGTGTTGCCTAATAAGTTGGGGGTGGTAAAAGAAAAAAAAATCCCATCACTATTTCACTATTTTCTCCTTTACCAAAGAAGGCCGTCCACTTATTTTTGTTTTGTCTGATTCAAAATGGACTCATGCAATTCCCTTCTGCTCTGACAAATGGGGACCCGCAGCAAAGAAGGAAAGAGAGCCAAAGTGAAAAGAGAAGGGTCAGAGGCTTTCTGGAGATTTATGAAGTTCCCAGGCGAGCACAGGCAGCTGGATGGTTCTCTGCTGTGTCCAGGCCTCAGGTTTCAGGAAAACACAAAGGCTCTGAGACGCGCCTCCTTCCAGTCATTGGGGTGGAGCTGGTGTTTTCCTCTGTGTTAGTTCCCCATTTCCCTCTCCTTCCGAGACAGGGCAGGGGATCACGGGGAGGCCCTTTCCTTCTTCCTTTGGGGTCTAGGACGCTGGGGCAGAACACAGAGATGATAATAATCCTTCTTCTCAAAGCACATTCTCGCTTCTTTTTTTTCATCCATGCGGTTAGAGGTATATTTTATTAATTAATTTATTTTTTAGATTTGTTTGCCATAAGGTGTGTGTGTTTGCCAGTGAGAGACAGAGAGACAGAGAGGGAAAGCGAGAAATCACACACGCACACACATACACACACACCCAGGGTGTGGCCTGGCCACAATCCCTTCTTCATTCTCCTCTGGGGATCTTTGGGCACACACGCACATGCGCTCCAGTTTGTTTTGAGGCCTCCAGGTCCTGGACTTGAACAGTAGAGTTAGCAGCATGGAATCCAGTGCCTTAACCACCATGCCACCTGCTAGCCCCAGCCATGGAGTTGGAGTTTTAATTCACTTTGAATTAGTGATCTTCTGGAGGAGAAAATGAGTAGGAAATTGATAGTCTAGATCATAATATAACAAAAATAACTCAACCCTGCAAATTAACACAGACCTACAAGCTGAAGCCCGAAAGAATCAGACCACAGGAAAATAAGAATCGGCTTAATAATAGAAAATAATAATTAGATATAAGGCCTATGGTCTCCCACAATCACCTGTGGTCTGCCAAAGGCCGAACTGGCGTGACCTCAAGATAAATTGTAAAGGGCAATTTCTGGTCAGGCACGCTAGGGAGGTTCACGTGTGTGCTCCCTCAGTGTACGTGACTGAAAACCAGGTTCTGTTTGCTTTCTTCTTCCTTTGAATGATTTCAGTGAACAAGGGTCTCAATGTAGCAAATTAGTGAAACGCTGGCTCTGTTCAAATCCGTGGCTTCTACCCCTTTGAGGCTGGCCTCCCGTTTGTACTCAGTCCTCGGTGCCTGATGCCAAGTAAATTCCCAGCCCCGGCCCCAGCCCTGGCCAAGCAAGGAGGCCAGGTGAGGTGATCCACCCCGTGTGGCTCCAACGGGCTGAGGCAGGTGGCAGGAGAGTCGTCCCACAATTCCGGGGATGCACCTACCTAACCAAGAATGTGTAGTGGACGGTGAGTTCAGCGAACTGACGCAGCACCCTAAAGTGGCATCGAGGCAAGTGAGGAGCCAGGACATCACAGAGCTGGGGGTGTTCTCCCTGGCCTGGCCTTGGCCCTCGAGGCATACCTCTGCCTCCGGCCACAGGAACTTCGAAGCACTAGCTGCCTAGTGCAGTGTCTGCTCTGTCCTGCCCCTGACGTGGGTGCCCACTGGTCTCCCGCTCATTCTTCCTGGGAATTGGCTCCAGCTCTGCCTCAATGCCTGTCTCAGAAATCCCATAACCCCAGCCAGCCACCAAGACTTACCCCTCCCTCAGTGCCCAGGGCCACCTCAGTCCCTGTGCTGTACCCAGCTAAGAAGCTGGGACCCCTGGCCGGGGCGGGATGTGGAAAAGCAGTGGTGGGAACTAGAGGATGAAAAGCGTGGGTCAAAATGGACCAAGAGCATGATCTGAGTGAGTATTAGAAGGTCGAACACACACTCCCATGGTGCATGGTGTGAGCGGGCTAGGCTCTCCATAGGCCAATGGTAGCAGGTTCGGACATTAAATTGATTTCCATTACCCTCTGGAATAAACCGAGCCCCCTGCCGTGAATCCCAACGATGTGACCTGAGCCTAACTCTCTTGGCTTTCTGGTGTGACTGCTAAGGCACCCCAGAAGGGAATGGTAGTCCTGGCTGAGAAGAACGTATTCGGATAGAGTGCTTTTTGTTTGCTTGCTTTGCCTTTGTTCCAGGAATATCTTCTTTCTTTTTTTTTTTTTCCTTCTGGAGGTCTTAATGTTCAGGAGCGATCACTTGGCTTTGTCTGACAACGGGCTGTGTTTCTATTTTATGACACCCTCCACTCCACACCCTCAGCACTTGTCAGCAGGCGGCGGGCAGGAAACCACCGGCTCTTTGAGCAGAGCGCTATCACTGTTTGCCCTCCTGCCTCGTCATGGGTCATGGGCTCTGACGCACACGGGATGCTGAACGAGTCTTCACCTGGCTACCCAGCCCACACCCCCCCAAAAGTGCCCGGCGCTTGTCTCTCAGATCCATCCAAACAGAAAGCGGCCCTTTGGAATCACTCTCCCCTTGCCTCATCGTCCTCCAGGAGCCCCACCACGAAAAAGTTCCTGTTCAGCTTTGAAAACAAGTATGACAGTGAAAGGGGACACAGATGGCTTATTTATCAAGATTTTAGGTCATACAAAATCCAAACATGACATCAGTAAATTGGGTGAGCGAGTGAGGACCCAAGTCCACCCTATTGGGTGGAACAAGGAACTGGATTTAACAGGGCGAAATTTACTAGTGCTAAGTGCGAAGTCCCACCCTTGGGCTCAAAACAGAACAAGAGCTAAAACAGCATGGGCCAGCCGGTAGCACAGGGACTGAGGTGGCTGAGTCCCACATGGCCAGCTGTGAGTGTGAGGCCGGACCCAGAGGCTTGGAAAACCCACGGGCACTGGCGCATGCGTGCCCCAGATCCCAAGAGGAGAGTGGAGAAGGGGTTGTGTGGTCATCTCCCTGCCCCTCTCTTCTCACTCTCCCTCCCTCTCTCTCTCTGCCTGTCTCTGGCAAACACACGTGTCCTATAGCAAAACTAGATACAAACACACACAAATCAGCAGTGTGAGTCCAGAGTACGACGTGGCCAGCTGCCTCAGGCGCGTGAGGCTGCATCACCGGAAACGAAGAGTACAGAGAAGGGGACCAGCAGTTAGCATAATGGCTTTGTCGCTGAACTCCCATATAGCGACCGCGGTTCGAGTCCCGGACCCTGTGGTTTAAAACTCACACCAGGTGCGTGTGCCTGCGTGCCCAAGATCCCGAGAAGAGAATGGAGAAGAATGGATTGTGGTGTGGCCATCCCCCCTGGGGGGTGATTTCTCGCTTTCTGTCTCTCTGTCTCTCTGTCTTTCTGGCTAGCGCACATGCCCTGTAGCAAAAATCTCTCTTAAAAAAAAAAAAAGGAGTACACAGAAGGAGGTGAAGGAGTGCTGGTCCTGTTCTCAGCATCGCTGGGCCGCACCTGCCGCGTGTGCTTCATCCTTACGCTGCCTTAGGTCAAGCACTGGCAAACCGTAGTGTGTCAGAGGGCTGGGAGCAGGAAGATGGAGAATCTAGAACGGATAGCAAATGAAGCCCAAGAAGAACCAATGCAGTTTAACTCCAAGACAAAAAGAAAAGAGTTAAGGGGAACATATGAGCTGTTTTTAAGTACTTTCAGAGCTATTTTGTACAGAAGGGATAAAGCTCTCCCTACCCTTGCCTAACTCTTTTTTAAATTTTTCTAATTTTTAAAATATTTATTTATTTTAATACACATTTTTTAAAAGTATTTCTTTATTTACTTATTTATTTTAATTTCTTTAATTTCTTTCCTTGAGGACAAAGTAGGTCCATAAGAACTAATTCACGGGAGCTAAATTCTATTCCAGCTGAGAAAGAAGAGAACTTTCTTTTCTAACAATGAGGTCCGTCCAAATCCAAGATGGTCTGATGAATTAGGTGATGAGTTCCCTGTCACTGAAAATACTCAGGTAGGGCCAGCAGGTGGCACAGAGGTTACAGCAGTTGGCTCGCGCATGCCTGAAAACCACGCTGGGCATGTGTGCGTGCATGCCCAAAATCCTGAGAGGAGAATGAAGGAGAAGGGATTGTGGCATTGCTATCCCCCATGAGATGGTTTCTCACTTTCCCTCACTTTCTCTTTCTTTCTCCAAGGAGCACATGCACCCTGTGGGGAAAAACTTTAATATTAATAAAAGAAAGAAAATGTTCAGGCAAAAGCTTGCAGATAACATATCAAGGGTACTGCAGAGAATTCTTGTGTTCATCCAAAGATTAGACTGGATGACCTTTAAGGACCCTTTCAACTCAGAGATATTCTGATTCTGTTAAAGTTTATTATGCTGTCTCCTACGTATCCAATTCCCTATGGTAAAGCAATAAAGCTGCTGTTTTTTGGCGAGGTTTTCCAGATCTTTCCAGACTCAGTCTTCACATTTCAAATAAAGAGTACAAACTCTAGGGCCAGCAGGTGGCATGGAGGTTAAGACAACCAGATCCCACATGGCTGGCTGTGCAGTTTGAGTCCCAAACCAGTGGCTTGGAAATCACACCAGGAGCATGTGCATGCATGCCCAAAATCCTGAGAGGAAACAGGGGGAGAAGGGACTGCAGTGTGGCCATTCCCCCTGGGGAGTGATTTTTCACTTTCTTGCTCTCTCTCTCTGGCAAGTGCATACGCCCTATAACAACAAAAACCAAAACAAAATGAAAACAAAAACAAAAGGAAATGTGCAAACTCTGGAGACAGCTGCCAGGATCCAAACCCTGGCTCTGTTACCGATCGGCTCTTTGACCTTGGGCATTAACTTTACGCCTCTGGAGCCTCATAGTCCTCACCTATGGCATTAACTTTACGCCTCTGGAGCCTCATAGTCCTCACCTATGGCATAGAGATCACTATACTACTACCTCAGAGTCAGGGAGAGGAGACGAGTTCGTGTTTGAAAAGTGCTCAGAATGGTTCAAGGAGGAGGTCCCCCTTCTTTACCAACTCGTCACCTGCAGCTCCAGCTGTAAAATAGCCAAGAGCTCAGGGGTAGCAAGAGAAAAACACACAGGCTCTCTCAGCTCTCAGGAGGGAAGGAAAAGTTCCTGCCGCTGGTGTACGTACCCTCTGGAAAGGCCGCCTGATTAATGACGCCGCATCCTCGTACCTCCCAGCCGGCCTCTGTCTCCCGGAGCCTCTGTCTCCCGGAGCCTCTAGGAGGCCTGCGGTGCGCTACATTGTAATGAAGCTGCACAGGGAGGCGGGAGCGTGGCAGACATGCAGGGCCTGTCCATGGGAGCTTAATATCCTCTTACTGGAATAACTACTGCCCCAGCTTCTCGACAAACACCAGCCATCGTTAATAAAAGGACTAATAAAAGCATTTATTGCAGTCAGGCCACGGTCTCGCCTCTTCTAGCTGCAGGGCCTTGGCAGAGGCAGCTGTTGAGGATGCGGGCTGGAAACGCCGAGGCTCCTACAGCACCCAAAAGCTCAGCCCCAGCCCCACCCAGCCCTTCGCCCTTGCCCAGGCCTCAGTCAGCCAGAGCAGCGGGGAAGCCGGAGAGCGAAGATGGGTCAGGGGGTGTCGGCCGCCTGGGTCTGGGTGACAGCGAATGGGTGGCAGTGCCGAGGAGTGGCCTCAGCACAACCTCTCGCAGTGCTCACGTGCCCATTTCACATATGGGGAAATGAAGGCCGAGGGGCTTAGGGGCTCACTCAGCCATGCGATGGACGGTGTCCTTGCCAGAACCGACTAGACCCCAAATTCCTCACCCCCAACTCTGGTACTGCTTGGTATAAAAAGAAAGGATGAGACTGTGTCTCCCGATGGGGGATCCTGGAACCTCGCGATCATCCTCGTTTCTCTAAATTATTATTGTTGTTATTATAATAACTAGTGGGTAGATTGAGTGGGTGGTGGATGCCAGATAATTACCAAGACCCCCAAATTAAAGTGTCGAGTCTTTACTTTTCCACGGTTGCTCAAGGATGAAAATGAAAGCTGGCCTCCAGGGAGTCCCGAGAGGAGCCCTAATTGTGAGATAGAGGGAGGCCAGGAGGGAAAGGTAATGGAGGAAGGCCAGGCCCGAAAAGCCGAGGAAACCAGACTGGGAGGCCTGGGATCCCGGGTCACGGGAGGCGCAGTCAGACTCCCCAGATCTACTCGTGTGCTGTGTGACCCTGGGAGAGTCACCAGGGCCCTGAACTTCAGGCTCTTCCCCCAGAGCGTGAGGCTAATGCTCATACCTACACCCTAGGCTGCAGTTAGTACAGGGCAGGGGACAGGCTGTGAGGGCTCAAGCAATGCGGGATCTTTCCCCTCTGAGCTCAGAGCTCTGCCACCCCGCGGGGCTGTGGGACTCTCCTGACCTCAGGGTGACATTAGGAGGCAGAGCCCTTTTCAGTGGATTCAGTGGAAAATAACTCTGACCTCGGTTTCCTCGTGCTGAAGACAGGACAACAAAATTTCTGGCCGTGGCCCCTCCTTGCCCCTGAGGGCTGTCAGATGGAAGGAGGAGATACGGTCCTGGGAGGCAAGGTGGGAGTTAATAACAGCACCCTGGGTCTCTATTATTATTGTCATTATTCCGGCTCTGCCCAGCGAGCAGCGGGGACGGGTGACTCACTGTCTGCAGGTGGCAGCCTGTTGGGACTTGCTCACCTGCTGAGATTTCTCTACCTGAAAGACCTCCACCTCTTTCCTGGCTCCTGTCAGCAGCTTGGGGTCCCCCGCTGCCGGCTGGGAAGGGAATATAAGGGGAGCACTCTGGACCAGGGCTGCCAAGGGAGCCCAGGGCCTGGGGGGTGGGGAGATACCTTTCTCGGTAACGCTGGAATGGCAGGAACCGAGGAGAGCGAGTTCAGAGCTAGGCCTGGCCCTGTGGCAGCCCTCCTAGGAGGGGCGAATCCCCCGCCTTCCTCTAGGGTAGCTGCTCCGTGGCAGAGGCCTGGCGTGAGGAGCCGTGAGGCAGCTGTGCAGCGTTAGGGAATGGCTCTTAAACTCTGTGCCCCAAACCCCTGCTGCCTAAGGTCTCAACAACTGCCGGGGGTGGGGAGAGGGAACTGGGGGACAGCCACCAAGTCCGCACCACTCGCGCACTCTATAAATGTGATTCGAACAACCGTGACTCACCCGCACACACCCCTGCAGTTTCGTGGTGAGGACACAGCTAATCATAGCTGGTGTTTGGGGAGGAAGAGGGATTTTGCCACCAGCTCCATGACAGACTGTCTGCCTCCTTCCCCGGGATGACGAAAGAGAGTATGACGGGCCAGGAGTTTGGCCAGGAGGAGCTTGCGCCTCCTGAGCCCTGGCTCTGCCTGGAGGAGGAAGAGCACACCCCCAGGGCCATTAAGGTCAGAGTTGGTTCCCTGGCTTCTAATCAGGGCTGATACCAGGAAGGGCTGAGCTGCAATCCGGGGCTCTGCCAGAGACCATGTTTGCTTTGGTTTTGTTTTGGTTTGGCTCGATTCGATCTGGAAGGGACCAATTACAGGAGAGCTGTATCCTAAACTCACGGATGCTGAAGGAACTTGTCCGAAGCTGACGAGGCCGGTCTTAGAGACAGAGCAGTGTTCTCTCTCTGGACTCTTCTCAGACCATCTGGGTTCCCTAACAAATAGCAGCGATGTTAGCTAGCATTCCTCGGCTGCCTAGTACATGCCATGGTTTCCGAACATTCCCTCAGCCAAGGGGTGCAGTGAGGGGCCCCAACGTCCGCGTGTTTCCCTCGGACCGCTCCACACACTCTCCGGGCCGGGGGCGCCATCTCTCTGCGGCACGTGTTCTGGAATTCATGGCCAAGGCTGCACTTGCTTGATCAATCGATGTACTGCCTGGATCTTCTCTGGGCCCTGGGAGTCCAGAGATAAAACAGGTTCCAGGCCAGCAGGTGGCATGGGGTTAAAGTGGACCCCACACGGCCAACTGCTCAGCTTGAGTCCCAGGCCCGATGGCTTGAAAATCACGCCGGGTGTGTGCACGTGCATGCCCCAAATCCCAAGAGGAGGACGGAGGAGAACGGGTGTGACTTGGTCATCCCCCTGGGGGGGTGATTTCTTGCCAAGTCTTTCTCTCTCTCTGTCTGGCAAGCATACATCCACAGCAAGAAACAAACAAACAACAACACCTAGAATAGCAACAATAGTAAGACAGGTTCCTAGACAGTACATTAGGATCAACAATTTACTGGAGTTACAGACAAAGGGTCAGGAACGCAGGAAAATGTGATCCTGAGACGATGAGGAAGGCTTCCTGATACAGACATTGAAGCAGCGTTTTGAGGAGTGACTAGGCGTTTGCCAAGTATGACTGTAGATGGGAGATGAAGTTCATGCAAAAACAGCATGTGGGGGGCTGCCTGTGGCACGGTGGTTAAAGCTACGGATCCCACCTGGCCGACTGCATGGTTCCAGTCCTGGACCCGGCACCTTGAGAAACACAATGGGTATGTGTGTATGCCCAAACTCCCTAAAGGAGAGATGGAGAAGGGACTGCATCAAGACTGTCCCCCATAAGGGTACTTCCTCATCCCCCCTCCTTGTGTGTCCAGCGAGTGCGCACACCCTCTATCTAATTAAAAACTAATAATAAGAAAACATGGACGCATAGGGCAGATGCGTTCTTCCTGTTCCAAAGGGAAATGAAATTGCTCTGTCTTTGGGAACAACAGATAGGCAGACACGATATGGGGAGAGAAGGGGGTGGGAGACGACCCTACAAACGGGAGTCGAGACTTGGCTTGTGGAGGGCCTGAGCTGTAGGCAGACGCCTGCTTCAGAAGGGTTCCAGGACTCTCGTTCCTTCCTCGGATGTGGCCTGCCTCTCCCCACTCCCTGCCCGCCTGGGTATCTGTGAATGTTTTTCCACGCGAGGCCGAGGCCAACCGCCAGCTGTGGTCACACACCCAGCTCTTTGGCGCTGCAGAACTTTCTGGGTGCCCCTGTGCTGTCCCTCTCGCTGAGCGGATATTAGTGGAGTCTTTCCAGCACAGCATTCTGCTTGGTCAGGCCCTGTCGGATGGCCATTCAGTAGAGCGGGGCCGTGGAACCACAGCAAATCCTTCCTGTCCCTCTTCTGGTCCAGTTCCTGGCCCGTCCAAACCAAGCTCTGTCCCTTATAGCTGTGTCCTTGCAGCCCCCGCCCCTCGCTCCTCAGTGTGATCTCAGTCTCCCTTTCGGAATGGCCTGCCTTTCCCCGGCCTGCTTTCCAGCCCGCCCGGCCTGAGCGCCTGGAACACAGAGGCAGTCTCAGCTCTTCTCAGGGGAAGAAAAGGCGGCCTTTCTCCCTTGCTTGTTTCACGTTAACCTCAGACACTTCCTGACAGCGAACAGAGCATGCATTTCGGGGGCCGATGGGCGCCAGCCTCGTTCACGTGACCTTCGGCAAATCCCTTTGCTTCTCGGAGCTCCAGGTTCCTCATCTGTGAAATGGGGACGGCAGCCCTCACCGGGCAGGGATGGAGAGAGAGAGCACGCAGGGGACGTCCCAGAAGGGCTGTTCGGTTGAGAGACGCAAACAGGAAGGGCCACATTCCTGC
>NW_006160231.1:996119-1028916 GCF_000334495.1 Tupaia belangeri chinensis | reverse complement strand
TCCTGCTTCTTAGAATGGGTGCCTTGAGCTTCCAGCTTAAAAAAAAAAAATAGAACACATAAACAAAACAGAACAGAGCGTTAAATCAGGGCTTCGCATCGCTGCGGGTGACTGAGGAGTGAAATGAGACGGAGCCCACCCTCCGCGGGGCTCCTAAGGCCTCTGCCAGCGGGAGGAAGATGTGGCCTTCCTGTTCCAAAGCCGGAGCTGCGCTTCGAGGCCCGCAGACAGGTGGCTCTGGGCTGACCTTTGCCAGGCCGGTAAGCGCCACAGTTTCATTGTTCCACCCCCGCCGCCGAGCTGGTTGGTGGAGTCGGCTTAGAGAAGGATATTTTGTATCTGGCTTTTGGAATGACTAATGAATGAGCTGTCTCCACTGCAGGAGAATTATGCCACTTAAGCAAAACCCAGCCGGGCTGGTCGGCTCGGAGATAGCTAATAGGAAGTGCCTGTCAGAGCACTGACGCTTCAAAGCCAAATATATTCTCACTGTGTTCTCTGTTTGCTAAGTTTACGTTATGCAAAATATAACTCGGCTGAAAATATGTAGATGGCAGAGAGCTTGCTCCTTCCCTCTGGAAGAAGCGGTGAAGACGGAGCGTGCAGTTGCCAGTTAACCCTACCAGCCCTGCCAGGCGGGGCATCGGTCGGCCCTTTTTCTGGCTCAAGAGCACAGACCTCTCCTCAGCAGAAAGCCTGTACACTGAGGAGCCCTGGGCCACTGTAGTCCTCAGGAGAAGGAAGTTTCCAGACGGGGCAGGGGAGTACGGGCAGTGGTGAGCACACAGCCCAGACCGCCCTTCTGTGCAGTACTGCAGCGGCCACCGGGTCTTGTGGGCACAGCTGCACACTGCCCTCGGGCTCCCCTGGCCCAGCACCCTGAAAGCGAAGGATTGCCATCTCCCTGGAACTCTTGAACAGAACCCCAAGCAGGTCATGGTCCCTGAGGGAGGGATCCCATGTCAGGCTTTTTGTTTTTGTTTTTTAAAGAATTATTTATTTATTTAATTCCATTTGTTGTTGTTATTAGCCACCAAGTCTGGGATTCAAACCATGTGGGAATCCAGCACCTTTAACCACCATGCCACCTGCCGGCCCCGTCAGGGTTTTTAAATAGTTTTTATGACAGAGTGGGTGGGGACCAGCTGGTGACATGGTGATTAGGGCAGCTGAGTCCCTCATGGCCAACTGCACAGTCTGAGTCCTGGACCCCAGCGACTTGAAAAATATGCTAGGTATATGTCAGGGTGCCCCAAGCCCTGAAGGAGGGAGAAGTAGAGAAGGCATTGCCACGTGACCATCCCCATGGGAGTGCATCTCTCTCTCTCTCTCCCTCTCTCTCTCTCTCTCTCTCTCTCCCTCTCTCTCTCTTTCTCTTCCTGGCAAGCTCATGTACCCTCTGGCATTTTTTTTTTTTTAAAGAGAGAGAAAGTGGGAGGAAAAGAAAGACAGGCATCTTTGACAGGGTCTCTTGAAAAGGGAGAAAGGCATCTTCATGGTGGGAAGCCAGACACACACTAACGCAGTCAGGTGTCCGAGGTCAGCACCAACAGCCATCAGCCACGTCCACGGTGTGTGCTGTCACCCTCCTCAATGGCCTCACCTGTCAGTACCCACCCCATAGCTGGGGCACAAAGTCCTGTAGCCAAGAAAAGTCAGCACCGCAGAGCCCCTGACCGAGCAGTAATTCAGTGGGTGCTGGAGAAATGCAGCCTCAGGGGGCCAGCAGATGGCATAATGGCTATGTCACCGGACTCCCATGTAGTCAACTGTAGTTCGAGTCCCGGACCTGGTTGCTTAAACTCATGCTGGGCACGTGTGCGTGTGTGCCCAAGATCCCGAGAGGAGAATGGAGGAGAAGGGATTGCAACGTGGCCATTTCCCCCTGGGGGGTGATTTCTCGCTTTCTGTCTCTATGTCTCTCTCTGTCTGTCTGGCGAGCAAACGTGCCCTATAGCAAAAACCTCTGCAAAAAAAAGAAAAAGAAAGAAAGAAAGAAATGCAGCCTCAGAAAGGGCGCCGGACAGCAGTCGGGCAAGGCGGGCTTCAGTCCCGCTTCTGCCTCCTCTGCCGTGTGGCCTCGCAGACAAGGTCTTCAGTCCTTGGCTTCACCATCTACAGTGGAGAGCTTGGGCCAGCTCAGCAATGCCTCGGGTCACAGCTCCTCTAACGCTAAATTATGCATGGTGGAACGGAGGCAGGAGCCGTAACAAGACCCATTTCTCGACCCCTGACCTTCTCGCTCTCTCAAGGATGCCAGGGCTTGCCGGGAGGAGCTGGGTATAACGTTGGATCATCTTTACAAAGAGCCTTGAGATTTCTCCACACGTGAAACAGGAGAGGTATCCTCGGGCAGGGCCCGGGACAGAAGTACTTGGAGATCCTGCCGAGGAGGGCGGGGGGCTGGGGATGTTACTAACCTGGGTGTGGAAGGACTTCCTTAGGCCACAGTCACCAGGCAGCTTGGGGACAGACCAGTCCCCATACAAAGGTCTGGCCTCCTTTGGGAGAGAAGTGAGCTCTGGGCTTCAGGAGCCATGGGCCTCCCAGAAGGACCCGGAGAACAGGTAACCGCAGAACACCTGAGCGTGCCAGGCAGCGTGGGATGGGGACGTGGATCAGACACAGCTCTGCGTTCCGAGAGCTCCCCGTTTTGTTGCAGACGGGCGAGGACGAGGGAGACGAAGAGCGATGTGGGTACAACACACGGCACTGGCACAGGCTCCACACGCACATTAGAAGCCAGAGAGGTCAAGCCCTTGAGCGAGGCTGAATGTCTCTGCACCTCGGTGCCCATCTGTGGAAGGTGGGTTAGGATTAGGGTTAGGGTTAGGGGTTAGGATTAAGGGGTTAGGGTTAGGGGTTAGGGTTATGGGTTAAGGTTAGGGTTAGGGGTTAAGGTTAGGGTTAGGGGTTAGGGTTAGGGGTTAAGGGATAGGGTTAGGGTTAGGGTTGTGGGTTAGGGTTAGGGGTTAGAATTAGGTTAGGAGTTAGGGTTTGGGGTTAAGGGTTAGGCTTAGGGATTGGAGTTAGGGTTAGGAGTTAAGGGTTAGGGTTGGGGGTAAGAGTTAGAGGTTAGGGTTAGTGTTAGGGGTTAAGGGTTAGGCTTAGGGATTGGAGTTAGGGTTAGAGTTTAAGGAGAGTGCTAGGGTTAGGGTTAGGGTTAGGGATTGGAGTTAGGGTTAGAGTTTAAGGAGAGTGCTAGGGTTAGGGTTAGGGTTAGGGATTGGAGTTAGGGTTAGAGTTTAAGGAGAGTGCTAGGGTTAGGGTTAGGGTTAGGGATTGGAGTTAGGGTTAGGGGTTAAGGGTTAGGCATTAGGGTTAGGGTTAGCGTTAGGGGTTAGGGTTAGAGTCAGGATTAGGGGTTAGGATTATGACTAGGGTTAGGATTAGAGATTAGGGTTAGGGGTTAGGGGATAGGGTTAGGGTTAGTGGTGGTGGTTAGGGTTAGGGTTAGTGTTGGGGTTAGGGTTAGGGGTTAGGGTGAGGGTTAGGGTCAGGGTCAGGGTTAGGGTTAGGGTTAGGGTTAGTGTTGGGGTTAGGGTTAGGGGTTAGTGTTAAGGTTAGGGGTTGGGGTTAGGTTTAGGGTTAGGAGTTCAGGTTAGAGTTAGGGGGTTAGTGTTAGAGTTAGGATTAGGCTTAGGGTTAGGGTTAGCAGTTAGGGCTAGGAGTTAGGATTAGGGTTAGGATTAGGTGTTAGGATTAAGGATTAGGGTTAGGGTTAGGGTTGGGGTTAGGGTTAGAGTTAGGGTTAACGTTAGGAGTTAGGGTTAGAGTTAGGGTTATGGGTTAGGATTAGAGTTAGGGTTAGGGATTAGTGTTAGGGTTAGGGGTTAGAGTTAGGGTTAGGATTAGGGTTAGGGTTAGAGGTTTGGGTTAGTGGTTAGGGTTAGGGTTAGTGTTACGGTTAGGGCTAGGGCTAGGGTTAGGGTTAGTGTTAGGGTTAGCGGTTAGGTTTAGGGTTTAGGGTTAGGTGTTAGGGTTAAGTGTTAGCGTTAGGGTTAGGGTTAGAGTTAGGGCTAGGACTAGGGTTATGGTTAGGGGTTATGGTTAGGGGTAGGGCTAGGATTAGGGTTAGGGTTAGGGTTAGGGTTAGGGTTCAGGTTAGGATTAGGTTTAGAGGTTAGGGTAGGTTTTGGATTAGGGTTAGAATTAGGGTTAGGGTTAGCGTTATGGTTTACAGTTAGAGTTAGTGTTACAGGATAGGTGTTTGGGTTAGGGGTTAGGGTTAGGATTATGTCAGGGGTTATGGTTAGTGGTTAGGGTTAGGGTTAGTTGTTAGGGTTAGTGTTAGGGTTAGGGTTTAGGTTTAGGGGCTAGTGTTAGGATTAGTATTTGGGGTTAGGGTTAGGGTTTGGGGTTAGGGTTTGGGTTAGGGGTTAGGATTAGGGTTATGCTCACCTCCCTTAGAGGACCAGATACCACACATCCAGCCTATCACCCCACCCACACATTTAATCACTCAATAAAAGCGTTAGGGTTAGGGTTCAGGTTAGGGTTAGGGGTTAGGGTTAGGATTAGGGATAGGGTTAGCATTAGGGATTAGGGTTAGAGTTAGGGTTAGGGGTTAGGATTATGGTTAGGGTTAGGTTTTGGGATTAGGTTTAGGGTTAGGGGTTAGGATTAGGGGTTACAGTTAGGGTTAGGATTAGGGTTAGGGTTAGGGTTTAGGATTAGGGTTAGGGTTAGAGGTTAGGGTAGTGTTAGAGTTAGGTGTTAGTGTTTGGGTTAGGATTAGGGTTAGGGTTAAGGTTAGGGATTAGGGTTAGCAGTTATGGTTAGGAGTTAGGGTTAGGGTTTGGGTTAGGGGTTAGGGTTAGTGGTTTGTGTTAGGATTATGCTCTCCTCCCTTAGAGGACCAGAGACCACACATCTGGCCTAACACTTCACGCACATATTTAATCACTCAATAAAAGTGTTAAAGTTATGGGTTTGGGTTAGGGTTGGAGTTGGGGGTTAGGGTTAGGAGTTAGGGATAGGGTTAGGGGTTAGGGTTATGGTTAGGGTTAGCATTAGGTATTAGGGTCAGGGTTAGGGGTTAGGGTTAAGGTTAGGGGTTGGGTTTAGTGGTTAGGGTTATTGTTAGTATTTAGGGTTAGCTTTAGGTGTTAGGGTTAGGGTAAGGGATTAGTGTTAGTGTTAGGTGTTTGGGGTAGGTTTAGAATTAGCTTTAGGGTTAGGGTTAGGGTTAGGGGTTAGGGTTAGCAGTTTGGGTTAGGAGTTAGGCTTAATGTTAGGGTTAGGGGTTAGCGTTAGGGTTAGCGGTTTGTGTTAGGGTTATGCTCTCCTCCCTTAGAGGACCAGAGACCACATATCCGTCATAACACTTCATGCACATATTTAATCACTCAATAAATGTGCTAGGGTTATGGGTTATGGTTAGGGTTAGGGTTGGGGTTGGGGGTTAGTGTTAGGGGTTAGGGTTAGGGTTAGGGTTAGGGTAATTGATTAGTGTTAGAGTTAGGGGTTAGGGTTAGGGTTTAGGGATAGAGTTAGGGGTAGTGTTATGTCTTAAGGATAGTGTTAGGGTTAGGGTTAGGGTTAGGGTTAGGGTTAGGGTTAGGGTTAGGGTTAGGGTTTAGGGATAGAGTTAGGGTTAGTGGTTAGGGTTAGGGTTAGGTTTAGGATTAGCATTAGGTGTTAGGGTTAGGGTTAGGGTTAGGGTAATTGATTAGTGTTAGAGTTAGGGGTTTGGATTAGGGTTAGGATTAGTTTCAGGGTTAGGGGTTAGCATTACAGGTTAGGGTTAGGGTTAATGTTAGGGTTAGGTGTTAGTGTTAGTGCTAGGGTTAGGGTTAGAGGTTAGGGATTAAGGTTAGGGCTAATGCTAGGGTTAGGGTTAGGGGTTAGTGTTAGCGCTAGGGTTAGGGTTAGGGATTAGGGTTAGGTTTAGGCCTAGGGTTATGCTCACCTCCCTTAGAGGATCAGTGACCACACATCTGGCCTTACACCCCACCCACACATTTTATCACTCAATAAAAGGGAGCTGTCACCATTTTTATTGCCCTGGCTTAGAGGAAAGCACCTCAACAGGATGGACTCCAGGGAGCAGAGCCCTAAACCCCCCTCCACCCCTCCCTGGTCCTCCTCAGGCTGCCAGTCGTGTCCCCGTTTACCCCAGCATGTCACATAATTAGCACCCTTTCCTCTGTGCATGGAGGATATTAGAGTCCTCAGAGCGGGCCTCAACACACAAGGAGGCCTTTGGCGAGGGGAGGGGAGTCAGGAGGGGGCTGGCTGCCCAAGCAAGGCACAAAGCAAGCGATGGTGGGCCTGGGGAGCAGGGGCAGCAGACGGTCTCAGCGCTCCACGCAGGCCTTACACATGCCCCGGAGCTTTATTAGTTGTTCCTTTTTGTTTCAGGTTTTTAAAATGTTGCCATAGGGTGCATGCATGCACCTGCCAGAGAGACCAAGAGACACAGCGAGAGGGAAGTCACCCCCGGGGGATAGCCACACCACAATCCCATCTCCATTCTCCTGGGATTTGGGGCACACATGCACATGTGCGTGTGAGTTTCAAGCCACCAGATCTGGGATTCAAACCACTGTTGGCCATGTAGGAGTCCAGCCTCAACCAGCATGCCACCTGCTCACCCCATATTTCTTTCTTTCTTTCTTTCTTTCTTTTTCTTTCTTCTTTCTTTCTTTTTTTCTTTGAGAGGTTTTTGCTACAGGGCGCATGCACTCGCCAGAGAGACAGGGAGAGACAGAGAGACAGAAAGCGAGAAATCATCCCCTAGGGGGGATGGCCCCCCACAATCCCTTCTTCTCTATTCTCCTCTCAGGATCTTGGGCACGCACTCACACGTGCCCGGCGTAAGTTTAAGACACCGGGTCCAAGATTCGAACTGCGGTCGACTACATGGGAGTTCAGTGACATAGCCATCATGCTAACTGCTGGTCCCTGGTCCCATATTTCTTTATGAAGTGGGATCTAATGGGAGAGAGGTGGGGAAAGGGCTTGCCACCGTCCACCGACAGGGTAAGCCTGGGCCAGGGTCCCGAGATGGCACAGTGTTTGTGGGGGCGCACTGAGACCTGGAGCACGGCAGGGGGCCGTGTGGGCAGGCTCAGGGAGGCAGCCTGGTGGAGGGGGAAGAAAGGGGCAGAATGCAGGCATTCAGCAGGCCAGCCAGAAGCAGCGGCCTCAGTGCCAAGAAGGCACTGAGTTAGGCTGGGTCACAGCCAGACTCTGGCCTAAGAAAGGGGTCTGAGGGCTCCCACTGGCGGGTGGAAAAGGGGAGCCCTGTGAGGCCCAGGAAGCCACACGAGGCCCGGGGAGCCAGGCAGCGGAGGTAAACCCTGTGTAGGCCACATTAGCAGGTGTCATAGCTGTCATCCAGTTTGGGGGGTCGTGGTGCAATTTCTACATGCACACCAGGACCCCCATAGACACGCGCGGGCAGGGTAGGAGTGGAGGTTAGCCCACACAGGTCGCTTTGGTGGCAGAGCGGTCTGAGTGCCAGTGCAGTGACGGAGGCGGGTAAACGTGCTCTCTCCGGGTGGGCTGGGCACGGAGCAGGAGTCCAGCAGCAGGACGGCCTGGCAGCCTGGTTCTTGGGGCTGAACCCCAGTGGAAGCGAGTGCAGGGCGGGAGAAGAGGGCTGCCTGAGCCCTGCCCATGTCAGATGACCCTGGCAGGAGCAGAAAAGAACGTGGGTTTGGGGGCAGACAGTGGGGCAGAGGTAACACCACTGGGCCCACGCGGGTTTGCATCCCGGGGCCTCCCTCTACGCCCAGCCACATGCCGTGTGCCCAGGGTCTGGTCTGGCTGAGGCGAAGGGTGGATCACAGCACGGAGGCCCTGTTGGGGGTCTTTGTCTCTCTGTCTCTCTCCTTCATAGAAGAAGCAAATAAAATAAATGAAAAGTAAGCATGGGCTTTGAACTCAGACCAGCCAGGATGACTCCTCACTCCCACCTCAGGAGCGGCACGACATTGAAGGTGACACCTAACATCTCAGTCTCCTTACCTGTAAAATGGGGATAATCGAAGCACCTACTTCATAAAGATGAAGAAAGGCCATCTGCAAAGCTTCTGGCTCACCAGCGTGCACCTTTATTTATTTATGTATTTATTTGAGATCTTTTGCTATAGGTTGCACGTGCTCACCAGAGACAGAGAGATAGAAGGCGAGATATCACACCCCCCCCAGGGGTGATAGCCACGTTGCAATCCCTTCTCCATTCACCTCTCAGGATTTGGGGCATGCACACACATCCACCCTTTATGAATTTTTTTTAAATTATTTTATTCAATTTCATTTATTCATTCGTTTATTTTAATTTGACCAGAGAGACATAGAGAGAGGAAAGTGAGAAAGCAAGCCACCAGGTCCGGGACTCGAACCATGGTTGACCATGTGGGAGTGTCTAGTGCCTTAACCACCACGCCACTTGCTGGTCCCCTGCCCTTTATGGGTTTTAAGCTGCCAGGTCTGGGACTCGAACTGCGGTCAACTACGTGGGAGTGCAGTGATGTAACCATTACGCCATCTGCTGGTCCCTTGATGTGCACCCTCTAACTGGGATGATTGCCCTGAGAACGTCAAATCTCCAGGTACTAAGCAGAGCTTTGGAGGCTGGTGGGTGTAATCATGGTCAAAGCCCAGTCATGGGACACAGGGAGTACCACAGCGGCTCCAGCCACAGATAAGCCCCAGGTCGGACCCCTTCTCGCTGCTCCCTGTGAGTCCTTCAGCAAGTGGCACGGCCTCTCAAGCCTCAGTTTCCTCACCTGTGGGACAGACATGCTATAGTGCCTTTCGGGGCTGTGGGTGCCCTTCCAGTATGTGCTTAATAAATAGCTATTTATAGACTGTGTCACTACCTGGGGTTGGGGGACGATGGAGCCCAGAGGGCAAATGAGGGCCCAGCTCCCCCGCTTCCCCACAGCTCGTAGGTTTACAGCAAAGAACTCTCTCCCACAGGAGCGGGGCAGCCAGAGCTCTGGGACGCATAGGAATGCACCTGTGAGTGTGCTCACGTATACCTGGTAGGACTCACCTGCCTGAGCTGGACTGACCCAGGACCCAAGTGAGCCGTATCTGAAGGCGGAGGGCAGCAGTGGCTCAGCTGCGAGAAGCCTAAGAAGAAAAAGAGTAAGTGAGGGAGCAGCTGGTGGAGGGAGGAGATCTTGGGTTGTTGGAAAAGTCAGGCGCTTTTTATTTTTAGAATGATTTTATTCAACTTTTTTTCTTTTATTACTTTCCTACCCCCACCCCCTTCTTTCTTTCAATTTGATCAGAGAGGGACAGAGAAAGAGAGAAGATGAGAAAGCAAGCTGCCAGGTCTGGGACTTGAACCGCAGTTGGCCATGCAGGAGTCCAGCACCCTTAACCACCACGCCACGTGCCGGCTCCATGGCATGTTTTTGCATAGGAAAAAAAAGCATGACTTTTCCGACAACCCAATATTTTCAGTGATTTGACGAGTACATCAGTAGTTACTTACTGCGTTCTTTCTTCGGGCTAAGCCTTAGAGCCACCATGGTGAACAAACAGCTCTGGTCTCTGTACCCCCAAATCAGCCTAGTGGGGAACAACAGTGGGGGCCCTGGGATGTTCACTCAGAAGCCACAGGCTGGCTGGAGTGGGGCAGAGAGGACTCGGGGAGGACCTGTGCAGGAAGGCAGTATGCAATGACGTCCGGCAAGATGGCCGAAGCTGGGAGATGGCCGAGGACGCGGGCCGTGCCATCTGCTGAACGAGAGCCCTGGGTATGCCTCACACGGGCTCAGCCCCATCCTGGTGCCACCTCTCCTTTTTCCTATTTGCTACAGGGCACATGTGCTCTCTAGAAAGTCACAGAGAGACAGGGAAAGTGAGACAGCACCCCCATGGAGGATGGCCATGCTGCCATCCCTTCTCCTTCAGTCTTCCTTAGGGATTCGGGGCATGTATGCCCAGCATGTTTTTCAAGCCACCAGGTTCAGGATTCAAACCACAGTCAGCCATGTGGAATCCAGTCCCCTTAATCACCACGCCAGCGGCTGGCCCCTGGCACCACCTCTGCCCAGCTACTTTTACTGGACATGTTGTTTAGCTTGCAGGTCTTCAGTCCCCTTCCTCTGTAAGATGAGACTGATTGCCCCCGCCTCCCAGTGTCATTGGTGACTGGTAAGGTAGGCGATACGCAGAGAGCTGGCTTGCAGGTGTTCCTGAACGGGAGCTGCCCTTACCTGGAGCATGCATCATGTGATGGATATTGGAGACAGGTACTTGAGCTGGTACAGGGCAACCCCAACATGGTGAGCAGCTCTTCTGGGTCTGGGGAGGACAGCCTGGATTGGAGTGGAGCAGGGGAGTCTGACTCCTGCTAAGTCACCTCCAGCATGAGGATGCAGTTCTGCTTAGGAAAAAGCACTTGAGCTCAGGGTCTGGGTTTAATATTCTGCTTTTATTTTCTCCAGGACTGGGCTGGCCCTGGCCCTTGACCCATGTTGGCCCCTGGGATAAAGGTCCTGGATGGAACGTGTAGCGTAGGACGAAATGGCTGCTCAGTGAACGTCTTTCCTTCTGCAGACAGGAGAAAACTCAGTACACGCGTTACTTTTTCCACAAGTGGCAGTCCCACTGTAATTACAGCAAGGGGCTTACAGGACAGCCCAGATAGGAACAAAGGAAACACCCCCACCAACTCCTTTGCCAGAAATGAACTGAAATTCTTAAAGAAGTTTTTGAGCCAAAATTCTCAGGGAGAAGTCCCAGAAGACGGACCATGAGGCAAGAAAATGTAGCCAAAAAGTAAACTATAAAATGATGAACCGGAGACTCATCCAACAAGCCTGCACCCAGCTATGTCTTAATGAGACCAACTCCAAAGGAGCTTTCCTTTAATCTGGCATTTGAAGCGAAAGGCTGCTAAGACCCCCCCACCTCACCCACCCCACCCTCGTGTGTCGCCATGACTACCCAAGTTCTTAGAACATGAAAGAACTACCTCAGCATTTTCTTCTCAAACAAAAGAAAATTATTCCAGGTTTCTGGGCAGAGAACTCCAAGGAATGGGCCCTGTTACTGGAGAGCAGGTCCTTCGCAGTCACTACTGATGAAACCTGAGCCTGCAGGACCGGCCTGCCTTCGGGAAAGCCTGAGGGCGGAAACTGGGGGTGACAGGACCCAGCTCTCACAAGCACGGCTCTCCCAGCCTGTCATAGCTGGCTCCCTCCCCCAGCTGGACCTCATCTGTCCCTGCTCACGTGAGGAGGGGCAGGGCCTTGGGAAGCGGGTCCGGTGCAGTGGGTTCTGGGGCACTGGCACCCACCGGCTTCTCCTGCTCTCTTGTCTGGGTTGGTCTTGGGGCAGCCGAGGTGAGGCTATCCTGGGGCATGACCAGGAAGCCCCTCCAAAGCCCCATAGAAAGGCTGAGCTCCTGCTAAACACGGCCAGTCTAAGCTTTCTGAACCCCAAATGCAACGCGGAGGGGAAGCAGCCCCAGCCAGCTCCTTAGACACTCCGTCCCCTGCCCAAGCTTCACGTTCAAAACCCGGGCATTGCTCGGCACCTCCCTTCCTGCATCCTCCCCATCAATTATTCTTCACCTTTTGACGAGCAGCCCCACCCTGCGCCCAGGCCACCATTCCTCTGGCCCAGGGGTAGTTCCAGCTTTGCCTGCTAGCCCAGGGTCTCTGCACCACCCAGTGCTGGTCCCCACACCCTGGCCCAGCCTGTGCAAACCCCTTCTCTGAGCTCATCCCAGGTTAAACGTGCCATCTGCTCCCTGCTGGCGCCTCACGGGAGGCATATGGGACCCTCCTTTGTCTTTGCCGACTCAGCCATTCCTTGGGACTGAGCTCAGACATCACCTCCTCTGGGAAGTCCTCCCTCCTCCCCCAGTCTGACTTAGCTGCCCTTCTCTTTGTCTCCCACAGTTCTGTCACAGCTCTTTTCACACCATTGCAAAAGACGGTCACCTTCCCAAAGCCAAGGGCCCTGGGGGGCAGGGTCCACGGGCTGCTGCTCATCCCTGCACCCCAGTTATCTGGCAGGAAGCATTTGCCAAGTGAAGGGAAGAAGCAGCAGCAGGTCAGAGTGAGACCCCGTGCAGGCCCCACAGAAACAGCACGGCGTCCCTTTGTGGGTGTCTCCTATAGGTGCTAGTGGCCCTCAGACCAGAGCGCTGGGGGTCATCCCAGACCAGAGGGCCAGAGGAAGGGTGCTAGCTAAAGAACACCCCAACCGAGGCCTGGGCACCGGGTAGGCGTGGAGGAATGTGCTGGTCCCTATTTCATTAGCTGTTCCCTAAAGAAAAGGAGCAGCCAGCTGCTTTGACCCCCAGGGGACCATGTTTGGCCCTACTTGAGCTGAGCCTTGTGATCCTCGGCATCCTCTCCTGGGACACTCTCCTCCGTGTCTGAAATAAACTACTTTCAGTCCAGGGGCTCTCCCAAGGCTCCCGCACTGTCCTGCCCAACGCACAACCACATGGTTCCTTTTAGTTCGACAAAGCTGTGGTCTACTCTGTGCAACGCGCTCCCCTTTGACTTAGGCCATCGGAGTTCCATCTAAAATGGAATGATTTGGCCTTCAAGTCTGAGTGTTCAATAGGCCCTATAAGAAACCTGGCCAGGCCATAGGATGGGCTTCCAGGTAGAAGGGCCCTGGGTCCCTGGATGAATGCCAGGAGACCACACACAAGGTGTGTGAAAGGCATAGCAGTGAGCTGGGGCAGCAAGACGGCGCCAGTCCTCTCCTGGATATGTGGCCTTGGGCAACCGGCTCATGGCCCTGCGCCTTGGGTTCTCCCAGTGGGAGGTGGCTCTCATAATGGGACCTCGCTCATGGAGTCGTGGCGAACCAAGATGAGACAGGCCAGCTCTGTGATCTGGCGCTAGGGCAGCTGATCCCACATGGCCGGCTCCACAGTTTGACTCCCAGGCCTGGAGGCTTGAAAAACACAGTGGGCGAGTGTGCATGCACCGCCCCCCCCCCCCAAGGAGGGAGGGGTGGAGCAGAGGAGGCTGCAATGCGATATTTCCCATGGGGGAGCATGTCTCCTATGCCTCCCTCTGTCTCTCTGTCTCTGTCTCTCTCTCTCAAGCATAAGTGCCCTCTATCAGAAGAGACAAATGTCCTCTAGAGGTTGCTTAGAGCAGTGGACCCTAACCCTGCCAGCCCAGTGCTCCCTTTTCATACAGAACATTTTCTAAGACCACTGTTCCTATTCCGAGATGAAATTTATACATTATATAACCCACATACACATATTCTTTTGAAAAATCAATGTACTGACCTAACCGTAGATAAAGAACTAAGAGGAAAATAATTTAGAATAGAATTACATGTATCGTAATCTACAAAGGCCCGAGCGTCCTGTGCAGGCCTGGAAGAGGCGATGACTAGTCAGACGAGTGCACGCACTTACGATCAGTAAGTCTGAATTTAAGGGAGGTAAAGTAATATTCAGTGGAACATTACAGGTACTTCTCTTTGTGAGCATACTTCCGAAAGTCTATAGAAAAGTGGAATGATAGTACAAGCTTATCTGAGTGCAAAATAAATAGAAATTGATGCATAGTTTTTTGTAGTTGTAATTTCCACGAACTTAAAAAAAAGTTTATTGTAATTTATGATGTCCATATGTTATACATCTTTGTAGAGCATAAAATGGCCTTTTTTGCTTTTTCTTTTCTTTTAGAGATTTTTTTTCCTATAGAGCAAGTGTACTTGGCAGAGAGACAAAGAGAGACAGAGAGACAGAAAGTGAGACATCACCCTTGGTGGGATGGCCATGCCACAATCCCTTCTCCTCCACTCTCCTTCTGGGATCTTAGACACGCATGCACATGTGTCTGGTGTGAGTTTTAAACTACCAAGTCTGGGACTTACATCGTGGTCGACTACATGGGAGTCTAGCGCCTTAACCACTATGCCACCTGTCGGCCCCAAGATCACTAATTTTTTAATGGAGTGTGTGAGTACACATGCACGTGCGTGGGCACGCGTGGGGGGGGCAGAGAAAGAGAAGCACCTTTGACAGGGTCTTGTCAATGGTGATTCCCTTTCCCTAGCCACCTGACTCCTTAGGAGCCTAGGCACCCACATAGGCCTGGTATGTTCTCAAACTGACCTGGGGATCTGAGCCCATGGTTGGCCATTGGCTTCCAGCTTTGCTGTGCACTTTGATTAGGACTGCAGCACTTGGGCTAAGACAGGTTTTGTTTTGTTTGTTTTTTTATTTTGGAGAGATTTTCGCTATAGGGCGCATGCGCTCGCCAGACAGACAGAGAGAGACATAGAGACAGAAAGCAAGAAATCACCCCCAGGTGGGATAGTCACACCGCAATCCTTTCTCCTCCATTCTCCTCTCGGGATCTTGGGCACGCACGCACATGCGCCCGGCGTGAGTTTTAAGCCATCAGGTCTGGGACGTGAACCGCGGTCGACTACGTGGGAGTCCAGCAACATAGCCATTATGCTAACTGCTGGTCCCAAGACAGGTGTTTTTGATGAGCTCTCACCATCCTGCCCCAGCCTCCCAGATAGCTAGGACCGCAGGCACCTGCCACTGCACCCAGCATGCTTAGGTTAGACCAGGGACTGAACCTGGATCTCCCAGGCAGAGTTGGCCATTGCTCAGTGACACCCTCTAGCTTGTGCCAATGAGATTGGGCCACATACTATAGTCTTATAATAAAGTAGACTAAAGAAAAGAAAATGTTAATTAAAAATTATAAAAGATAATACATTTACCATACTGTACAATATTTGCCAATATATTTATTGAAAAGAAATCTGCATATAAATGGACCCACACAGTTCAAACTCGTGTTACTCAAGGGTCAGCTGTGTTTTCACACAGATGATGATGTTTTGACAACTCAGATACAATGAGCATTCGGTGTTAGGATTATGGTTTTCTTTTTTGTTGTTGTTGTTGTTGAAGAGGTTTTTTGTTTTTTGTTTTTGTTTTTGTTTTTTGTTTTTGCTATAGGGCATGTGCGCTCGCCAGAAAGACAGAGAGACAGAGAGACGACAGAAAGTGAGAAATCACCCCCAGGGGGGATGGCCACACAGCAATCCCTTCTCCTCCATTCTCCTCTCAGGTGGGATCTTGGGCATGCACGCTCACACGCCCAGCGTGAGTTTAAGCCCCCGGGTCCAGGCCTCAAACCCCAGTCTACTACATGGGAGTCCAGTGGCATAGCCATTATGCTAACTGCTGGTCCCTTGGAGAGGATTTTTTGCTATAGAGCATGTGCACTTGCCAGAAAGACAGAGAGAGACAGAGAGACAGAAAGTGAGAAATCACCCCCCAGGGGGGATGGTCACGCTGCAATCCCTTCTCCTCCATTCTCCTCTCGGGATCTTGGGCATGCACGCACATGTGCCCGGCGTGAGTTTAAGCCACTGGGTCCGGGATTTGACCCTCAGTGGGCTACGGGGGAGTCCAGCCACAGCCATTACGCTAACTGCTGGTCCCAGGATTATGGCTTTCTCAAATGGTGAACAACTCCTGATAATAATAAATGACAGTATTATTTCAATTTATATGATAACAGCATTCATGAAAATGTCAAGTATATTATAACTGTGAAAAAAAATACTTTGGGTTTATATGCAAAATGGAAATACGTTCTAAGCTTAAATCAATACGAAGAGATTTTTCTACCCACATGAATAGCTGGTGGGGCATTCTAATGTCACGTAACATGCAGGACAAATCTTCATTGTACAAAGCTGGCCCAATCATGGCCAGAAGTTTGACTGTCCTCCACCCAAGTAGTGTCCCCAGTTAACAAATCCGCCATGTTTCTCAACTGCCTGTAGGGGGTAGCACTGCCTACATTGAAGATCGCCGGGCCAGAGTTCATGGGGTGTTCCAACAGGTTGTATACTAAGGAATGTAGGATGGGAGTCATACAGCCTCCAGGAATGCAGCATTAGGCAACCATATCGCTACACCACTCTGGGACCCCACGGAGCTGTTGTGCTACATTTTTGTTTGGTTGGGACCACAGGACAGGGCCATTCTCCAATGGCTCGGGGTAAAGACTCTCTTGAGGGGGAAGAAAAACACGGCACCAATTAGATTAGATTCCAGGTAAAGAAAGCGTCTCTAGGGACCAGCAGTTAGCATAATGGCTATGTTGCTGAACTCCCTTGTAGTCGACCATGGTTCGAGTCTCACACCCGGTGGCTTAAACTCACGCCGGGCGCGTGTGTGTACATGCCCAAGATCCCAAGAGGAGAATGGAGGAGAAGGGATTGTGGTGTGACCATCCCCCCTGGGGTGTGATTTCTGTCTCTTTGGCAAGCGCACGTGCCCCGTAGCGAGAAACCTCTCAAAAAAAAAAGAAAAAAAGAAAAGAAAAGAAAAGAAAGCGTCTCTATAACCTGAGAGATTCTTGTATTTTACCTCCCTTGGAGAATGGTTGGGACCTCCCTGAAAAGACTATCAACAACACTCTTTGCAAATTACCCTTGGTTTGCTGCTCTGTCATGAATCAACACGACAAAGTATTTCACAATGTTGTGACATATTACTGCTTGATTGAATGGGTCTAAAGAAAAACCTTCGTCCTTAGTGGATACAAACAGCACTTCTAGCAAGACCAGCGGAGGCGTTTGGTGCGGTAGTCAGTCAGTGTGTCCTCACCCCCTTCCTTCTCACAGGCAGCCTTGAAGATCAGCAAAACCTGTCTTCAATTGAAGGTCTTACTGCTCACCAACAGGAGCAAGGGCCAAGAGAGAATGGGGACAGACACACAAGAAAAGTAGAAATAAAAACTAACGTTATTTTCTCAAGGTTTGTTTCTCATCATCTTTCACTCGCCTCAGGAGGTCAAGTCATGGTGGTCCCAGAAAGCTTCTAATGGCAGTAGGAACTGCACTGGGAAGGGAACAGGGATGGCTCTGTCTTTGGAAAAGAAACTGACATAGTCTCCAAATGCCCAGAGGAGTGTGCCCTTACAGAGACCTGCGTGTAGAAGCTGCTCTTAGCAAGCCCGGCAGCACCCGACAATGCTGGCCCCTCCGCCACCTGGCCTTCTGCTCACAGAGCGACCTCCCCAGCTGGGGGCACACGGTGGGGAAGACCTGTCAGCAGTGAGAACAGATCTCACAGAGCCAGAACGTTCTCGGATCTGCATGCACATCAGAATCGCCCGCAGAGTTTTTAAACACACCCATGCCTGGGCCCCACCGCCCGAGATTCTGATTTAATTGGCCTGGGGTAGGACCCAGGCATGGGTAGACTTTGAAAGCTCCCCGGGTGATTCTAACATGCAGCCAGAGTTGACAACCACTGCGCTCTACAATAGGAGAGGCCCTCGGGCTCTCACTCAGATCCCAGTTACTCGTAATTTATATATACTTCTAACAGTCCGGTTGTCTGGTTTTCGAGCTGGTGTAAGATTAAAAGCAGCGCATGTAGAAGAGGAGAGAAAGGCTGCTAATGAAAAGACACTAAAAGCAGCAAGACATAACAAATGAGAGTCTGATCGCAAGGGTAAAGATAGAAAATCTATAAAAAGCAAACACAGCGCTCACCCTCTCCCCGCGCCTCATGGCGTCTGTACAGTAAGGGCCTGAGGGGCCCACTTGGCAGGGAGGCGGGAGTGTGAGGCTGCCGCCTGATACGTGTTGTCCAGGGTGGGTGCGGCGCATGTCGACGGTTGCTACAAACATTACTTCCTTGAACGCTCATCACAGCCCTATGAGATGAGTATAATTTGCCCATTTTCCAGACGAGGAAACCAAGGCCCACGGAGGACCACTGTCTTGCTCAAAGTTGCACCAGCAGCAGCTGCACAGCTGGGATTGCACATCAAGTGCTGGTCAGTTTTACTCAAAAGCTTGCCAATTTGATTCAAAAGCTCTCATAGGTTCTCTGGATGTAAAATCTCATTTTGTATGCTGTGATGATGTACAGTGAATGAATGCAAATGAATAAATTTAAATAAAATTTTGGGAACCAGCAGTTAGTGTAATGGCTGTGTTGCTGGACTCCCCCGTAGTCGAACGCGGTTCTTGTCCCGGACCCAGTGGCTTAAAACTCACGCCGGGCGCGTGTGAGTGCGTGCCCAAGATCCCGAGAGGAGAATGGAGAAGGGATTGCGGCGTGACCATCCCCTCTAGGGAGTGATTTCTCGCTTTCTGTCTCTACGTCTCTGTCTGTCTGGCGAGCACACGTGTCCTATAGCAAAAAAAAAACCTCTCCAAATAATAATAATAATAATAATGAAAAGCTCTCAAATGTTTGAAATGGCCACATTTGTTTATTTAGCATGGTAACAGATATGTCTAAGGGTGACCTCTTGTCTAGAACTGGATTATCCTCAGTATCCAGCTATTCAAGATGTTCACTTTAGAAATAGTTACATGCGCATGCGCGCGCACGCACAAACACAATTTTTTTTCAGGTTTTTATCATAGAGTATGTGTGCTTGCTAGAGAGAGCCAGGGAGAGGAAAAGTGAGAAATCAGTCCTCAGAGGGGATGGCCTGAGCGATCCCTTCCCTTCCATTCTCACCTTGGGATTTGGGGCACACATGCACATACACCTGGCATGATTTTCAAGCCACAAGGTCTGGGACTCGAACTGTGGTCAGCCATGTGAGAGTCCAGTGCCTTAGCCCCATGGCACCTGCTGGCCACCCTCCCAACACACACACACATGCACTTTTTTTTTTTTTTTTAAAGAGAGAAGTTTGCTATATGGCGCATGCGCTTGCCAGAGAAAGAGAGACAGAAGGCGAGAAGTCATCCCCCAGGAGGATGGTCTCCCCGCAATCCCTTCTCCTCCATTCTCCTCTTGGGATTTTGAGTATGGACACACAGGCGCCTGGTGTAAGTTTTAAGCTGCTGGGTCTGGGCCTCAAACTGTGGTCAACTGTGGAAGTCCAGCGACGTAACTGTTATGCCGTCTCCTGATCCTCACACACATGCTTTTTAATACTGATGAAAGAATGGCAATCCATTTGGGAAATAAATAAATAAATAATACAAGTTATTTCCCAGCTTACACCATTCATCGAAATGAATACCAGATGGAAACAGATGGAAATGAAACCATAAAGGTACTAGAAGAAAATATAAGTGAATATTTTATAATCTTAGGATGGGGAAGGACTTTCTAAACATGTCAACAAAAGCAGAAACCATAGAGGAAAAGATTGATAGATTTGACTACATAAAAAATTAAAAACTTCTGTACATCAAAAACCACTATAAATTGAAAAAATATTCAACCTCTAGCATTCAAAGAAAGGAAAATTAAAACAGCAATGAGAGGCCTTTTTTTTATTTTTGCTGATCCGATTGGCAATGATTAAAAAGAATGATAATACTGAGAGCTGGCACGGGCTGGGAAAATCAGCACTCATACACTGTTGGAGGGAGTGTAAATTGGTACAGTCTTTCTGGAAGGCATTTCGGCAATATGTAGAAAAGGACCTAAGAAAGCACATACCTTTGACCCAGCAATTCCCTGTATGAGAACTTATCCGAAGGACAGAATTGGCCCACCACACACACACATGCATGTGTCAATGGTGTACAAGGATTTTATTCACTGAGACTCTCTCGGAGCACTGAACAATTGGAAACAACCCCAATGTTTAAAAAAATGAATTAGTCAAATGAATGTGCTGTATACATAAAAAGCAATACTAGTAGCTATCCAATATGAGTCTGTATAGGCAAAACAGATCAATGGAACAGAATAGAAAACCAAGAAACAGACCCAAATGTATGTGAGGACTGGTTCTATGGTAAGCATCAAATCAACAAGACAAAGGCAGATTTTAAAATAAAAGGTGTCTGACTAACTGGGAAAGGTAGAAGCTGGATCAATATTTCACAGCACACCAGGGTGAACTACTGGAGCGAAGATTAAGTGCAGGAAATAAGGGCGTAAAATTACTGGAAGAATAATAGAACTCCTTTATAATCTTAGAGTATTGAAGAGCTTTCTAACTGATGAAAAAATCCAGAAATCATGAAATTAAAGACTGACAAACACATCTACATAAAAACCTAAAAACTCCTGTATGGTGGGGGGTAGGGGAAGAAAGAAAAAGTATAATCTACAAAGTAAAAACAAAAACAAAAACAAACCAGAAAAAGGAATGACTAGAAAAAGAAAATTACAACTCATTTCACAAAGACACAATCACCCTAATACATAATTAGTTCCTATAAATCAAAAAGATCAACAATCCAATAGAAAAATTACCTATTTTTAAAAAGAAAAAAAAACAAATGACTTTTTTTTTTTCTTTTTTTAAACTTTTGCTATAGGGCACATGTGCTTGCCAGGGAAAGACACAGAGAAAGAGAGCATGAAAGTGAGAAATCAGCTCCTGGGGTGATGGCCACATCTCAATCACTTCTCTAGTATCCTCTCAGGATTATGGGCATGAACATACACGTGCCCAGCATGATTTTCAAGTCACCTGGTACAGGGTTTGAACCATGACATCAGCCATATGGGATCCAGCTGCCTTAACCCTGTGCTACCTGCTGGCCCACAAGGCATTTAAGCATACAAAAAAATGTTCAACCTCACTTATAATAAAAGAAGTACGGGGCCAGCAGTTTGCATGGTGATTAAGGGTGTTGGATTCCCTCATGGCCAACCATGGTTCAAGTCCCAGATGTGATAGCTTGTCTTCTCACTTTCTCTCTCTCTGTCTCTTTCTTTGTCCCACTCTGGTCAAATTAAAATAAATAAATAAATAAATCAAATTAAAAGCCAAAATGAAGGTCAATACAAACTTAAATAACAGAAGTGCAAGTTATAGATGCAATGATATACCCAGTTTTCACCTATCAGATTTGCACATACCCAAAATATACTTGTTTACAGAAGTTGTAGAAAAAGAAGCACTCTTAATCATTGCTGGTAGGAATACAAAATATATCGTATGAACGGCAATTTGGTATTTTCTATTAATGTGACTAATACTATCTTTTATTCGTACCCATCCCGTTCTCAGCATTTTTCCTACAAATACGTTAGCACGCATACAGAAATGATTTGTGTATGTACGGCGGTGTTGTTTAACAGCAAAGGACTGGAGACCATCCTAATATAATGCCCCTCTATACCATAAAATACCAGGGAGCTCTCCATGGACATACTTGGAAAAGTCTATATTCTAATCCATACCATTGATTTTTTCTAAATAAATGTGCCAGCAGAGAGGAAGGGACAAATAGGCTAGGCACGGAGGGCTTCAGGGTGGCAGAAATCCTCTGCACGATACTGGAATGGGGGACACCTGCCTTTACACATTTGTCTAGACCCACAGAATGTACACGGACGGCAAACCCTCACCCGCTCTGGGTTTGCGTGATGACGATGGCATCGCAGTCTCGTCCATTGTAACAAAGATGCCGCTCTGATGTGAGACGTTGGCAGCTGGGGTGGCTATGCAAGTATGCGGGCAAGGGTACATGAGAAATCTCTGTGCCTTCCTCTCAATTTGCTGTGAACCTAAAATTGCTCTAAAAAAAGATCTTTAGGGACTGGCAGTTGGCGTAATGGCTATGTTGCTGGACTCCCATGTAGTTGACTATGGTTGGAGTCCCAGACCTGGTGGCTTAAACTCATGCTGGGTGTGTGTGCGTGCCCAAGATCCTGAGAGGAGAATGGAGGAGAAGGGATTGCGGCGTGGCCATCTCCCTGGGGGGTGATTTCTCGCTTTCTGTTTCTCTGTCTTTCTCTGTCTTTCTGGTGAGCACACGTGCCCTATAGCAAAAACCTCTCAGAAAAAAAAATTAAAAAAAAGAACACACACAAAAGATGAGCCAGCAGCACGTGGTGTGGTGGTTAAGAGTCCTGGACTCCCACATGGCTGACCACAGTTTGCGTCCCAGACCTGGCAACTTGCTTTCTCGCTTTTCTTCTCTCTCTCTCTGTGCCTCTGTAGTCAAATTAAAATAAACAAATAAAGTTAAATAAAATGATTCTTTAAGAAATACACGCACAAGAACAAGTGCCTAATAATGTGCATAGTGTGTTGACGTCTGGGTAAGAAGAAAACAAGGAAGATGTGCTTGCATTTGCTCGCATTTTTGAAAAGACACCTATAACTGTGCCTGGAAAAATGACTGGCCCAGCGCAGTGGGTGCACAAGTGCCCGGCAAGGCTGGAGGTCATGTCTGACCACAGGTTCAGACCCTGGGTCAGCCTGAGAACACCCCAGGGACACACCAAGATCCTGAGATGCTGGAAGGCTGGGAAAGGGGGTCACAGAGTGGGCAGACTGTCATGGGTGTCTCTCTCCTCCTCTCATGTGTGCCGTCATTTAAAAGAATATATACGGGAAGGGGAGATCAGACAACCGGGTGAATGGGGTACATGGGTGGGAACAAGGGTTCTCAGTGTATGCTTTCTCATAGTGCTTTGATTTTTGAACAATGTGAAAGTATTGTCTGTTTTTAAAAGGAAACAAATTTAATACCTAATGGTGCAGATTCATTGGTGTTGACAGAGAAAGATTTTCAAAATGGATTTGGTTTATAAAGTAGGTCACCAGGAGTGTATTTAGGATAAGCCCAATCTTGGTTTAAAAAATCTATCTTAACGGTTCTTTTCATATAGATTCAGAAATAGAAAAGTCTTGAAAGATACACGGCAACATATTAATAGTAGTTTTCTCTAGTTGGGATTTAGGATTATTCCATTTTCATTATTCTTTCATCTACATTTTCTAATTTTCGTAAAATAATCATCGTAATCTATAATTACAAAAAAAGAGAAAACTTACCTCAAACAAGCATGAAGGAAAATAATAACCCAGAAGAGATAGTTGTAACATGATAAAGAATTTAATGTCTTAATATTTAAAGAACTCTTACCCCCAAAAAAAGAAGAAAAGTAGGCCAGCCAGGGGCATAGTGACTGGGGCAGCTGGCTCCCACATGTCCGACTGTGTAGCCCGAGTACAGAAACTGCAGTTGAAAAACGCCAGGCACATGTGCGTGTGTGCCCAAAATCCTGAGGAGAATGAAGGAGAAGGGATTGTGGTATGGCCATCCCTCCTGAAGGTTGCTTTCTCACTTTCCCTCTCTCTGTCTGTCTCCAGCAAATGTGTGCACCCTATGGAATAATTACAAAAAAGGGGTGGGGCAGCAAGTGGCATGGTGGTTAAGGCATCGGACTTCCATGTAGCCGACTACAGTTTGAGTCCTGGACCTGGTGACTTGCTTTCTCACTTTCCCTATCACTCTCTGTCTCTCTCTGGTCACATTTGAAAAATAATAATAATAACAAATAAAATTAAATAAGTAATTCTTTAAAGATAATGATAAAAAAAATGCTAGGAAAGCCTACAAATAGACAACAATAAAATAAATGAATGTACACTTACACAATGTATTACTTGAAAGTAATAAAATGATGATAATGAACACTGTTTAATTAACAAGGATAGCCACTACATATCAAGGAAAATCAGGTTAGGAGAATATTGTTTTAATTAAAAAAAAAACAGATTTTATTTAAAGTATGTATTTACATATAAATATATACACATTTATTTATTTACAAATAAAACTTGTGAGGATAGGCACTGAACAGAATAAAATATTCCTGAATGGTAAAATTACAGGGTTTTTTTTATGCTTTTCTGCAGTGAAATGGTTACTTGTAAATATAAAGTAAAATAATATTATTTCACATTGCCTTGTGAAAAAGTTAGCCACAAGTAAATTCCTCACATTGTATTTAATAAAAACGGAAAGCAAACTAAATCTATAACAACACATTAAAAATGACATGAGGTCCATGGATAATCTCATTCACTAATAATTACCTTACAGGAAAATATTTATTAATGTGAATGATTCATGGTATATGAAGAAATAATATTACGCTTATACAAAGCAGTGTGGATAAGATGACTCGATTTTTAAAAAATAAAAATGTATCTCTTAGAAAAACTTTAGGAGGATACTCACCACATATTTGTTCACTGTGGGTACCCCTGCCGGGTACAGGGGACCCAGCTTTGTTCCAGGTCCGCTCTGGGCTGTCAGCCAGTTACGAGGACGCAGCAGGGCTGGCAGGGTGGCTCAGTGGTAACGTCGGGCTCTGTGACGCTGGTCCACGTGGGGGGCCCAGGTTTCCTGTACACACAAAGTGCCCGTGATCCAGGCTGCCCGAGCTGGGACAGATCACTTGCGAAGGCCCTGTTGAGGATGGCTCTCTCTCTCTTTAAAAACTAACAGAGAAGGGAACCAGCAATTAGCGTAATGGCAATGTCGCTGGACTCCCACGTAGTCGACCGCGGTTCGTGTCCCGGACCCGGTGGCTTAAAACTCACGCCGGGCGTGTGTGCGTGCGTGCCCAAGATCCTGAGAGGAGAATGGAGGAGAAGGGATTGCGGCATGACCATCCCCCCTGGGGGGTGATTTCTTGCTTTCTGTCTCTATGTCTCTCTCTCTCTGTCTGTCTGGCGAGCGCATGCACCCTATAGCGAAAACCTCTCCAAAAAAAAAACTAACAGAGAAGAATGAAGGGAGGAGCCGCTGCAGGTCGATGACTCTCTGGACACTGCTCTAAAAGGGCCAGGATGAAGAGGTAGGCCCCGAGGCCCAGGCAGCCTCCAGGCCCTTATGGCTCCCAAGAATCTACTGCAATTGCTTTTTAACTGGTCTTTGCCCTCAGTCCCCGCCCTATCCAACCCACCTTCCAACGCCTGCCACCCTTCTTGAAACACAGCTAATTATTCTGTTCCTGGGATCCAAACATTTTATCCCAGATCAGTACTTCTTAAACTTTACTGCTGAACACACCAACAGCAGACAAAAGAAATGCCTTAAGTTCCCCCAGGGGACTGCGTGGCCTGAGGCTCCTGCCAGCACACCCAAGCTTTCTTTGAAGCCGCCTGATTTCTCTGAAAAATTCATGAGAATTTTGCATTCTATCCCTTGATATATCTGAGTTTCTTCGAATGTGACGATGTTTAAAATGATTCACCTCAAAGAAAATTGATGCTCCTAAAAGAAATAGCCTGCTTGTCCAGCAGCTTTAGTATCTCCCTTGGAGAAGTACCTACGGGATAAAATCCCACATGGCTAGCCAGGGTTCGAGTCCTGGGCCTGGTGGCTTTCTTTCTCACTTTCTCTCTCTCTCACTCTCTCTCATTCTGTACCTCTCTGGTCAAATCAAAATCAATAAATTAAATTTAAAAAAAATACCAACTCCTGGCACTCGAGGTCTTTGCAGTCTGGCCCTCACACACCTTTCTGCTTTTCTCCCATTCTCCTGCACCCACTCCACCTCGGGTACCTGGACTGTCACTCCTGGCACTCCATCTTCTTCCCAGCTTCTTGAGGGACTGCATTTCCTGTTGACAACCTACCATCCCTACAGGCCGCAAGAGGGATCCAACCTCACCTTCCACGGCCTTCCACAGCCCTGACCGCCCGACAGATACGATGTGAGAGAAAGTAAGGAGCCATAAAAACAGTTCACGCGTTGAATCAGAAGGCTGGTGCACAAATTCTGGCTCCAGCTCTTTTTTTTCTTTTTAATGAGAGCAAACACAGGAGTGGTGGGGAGAATGAGACAGAGATATTCTGACAGAGTCTGGCCACATTGGGATCCTCCTGCCGCAGCCTCCCCGCTAGCAGGGATCCAAGGTGTGCACACCTGCCCTGTTGAGTTTGGGGCAGAAACGGAACCACGGTCTCATCTGCCACGCAGTGGCACCTCCCCCTTACACCACTGTACCTGGGTCTGGGCTCCAGCTTTTATTTTTCTCTCTCAGTGAAAGAGAGAGAGAGAGCACGAGGATAGGTATTTTGGACGGTGTCTTGCAGTCAGCTGCCCTGGCCTCTCAGTTAGCTGGACGACAGGTGCACACCGCAGTACCTGGCTGGTCAGGTTGGTCTGGGATCCAACCCAGGTCTCTCGTATGGCCTCCGCCTCACGCAGGAACAGCACCACCTGCACCCCCACAGCTCAGCCCCAACTCCGAACAGTGCACAAATTATGCAACTTCTCCTAGGTCTCATTTGCAAAGTGCAGAATCCTTACGCTTCCCTCAGAGGGCTGTTACAGGATTAACTGAGATTCAAGCAGTGGGGTAGCGCCTACCACTCGCTCCCTTTCTCTCCCCCAGACCCCCATGGCACTTTATTTCCTCCATTCATGGAAAGAGCACACAGTCTTCTTTTCATAATGGCTCATTTCCCCCAAACAGATCCGTGGTTCCCCAATGTCCCAAGAAGCTTCTTGTATTACCCGCACGATCCCATGGCATGAAAGATTTTCGTTATTAAATCAAACACATTTATGAAATAATAGCCCGCTGGTCTGAGTTCTTGATCCTATTAAGCTTTGTGAATAGTGAGAATGTTCCCGTCTTTCCTCTCAGACCGAACTCTGGGGGCTTGCAGCAGGGAGCCACCCACCACGGCCATAAACACCTGAGGTCCCAGCTCCGTCTCTGCGCTTCCCACAGCACCCTACTCAGCCTGCACTTCCAGCCCTCCTAGGAACTGCTTGTGGCACAAACAAAGAGGTTCACATACATGACGGGGGGAAGCCCTCTCCAAATGAGCCGGGTGGGCGTGCAGAAAGCCTTCATTGTTGTGGGAGGCAGAGGTGGAGGCAAGCCCTTCTTCCTCCCCGCCCACCCGGAGCAGCACCCCCAATTACACCAGCTGGCCTCCAACTTCTGTGTGCGAGCCAATTAAAAAGCACCCTCTCTTCAGTGTCTGGAAACTCCTGCAAGGAAAGTTTGCTGCCCAAAGTTGGCTTTTGACTAGCGTCTTAATAAGAGGCCTCAGCAGGCCATGGCTGGAGAGACAATGTCACTTAAAGGAGCAGCTTGAAGCAGCAGTTAGGAGAAGAATTATTTTAATGAGTACATTTCCTTTCAATTGTATGGGAATATCAAGATCCCATTAGAATGGGGAAGCAATTAGAACTAATAAAGATGAATGCACCAAGCTCCGTGCGCGCGGAATAACAAGCAGCCAACAAAGGGGCTCCGGAGAGCCGCTCTAATCCGAGCGAGGGGGGCCAGCGGAGGGGAAGCGGCTCTGTTCAGCTGCTCAAAGCCTTGGTCCTGCACATTCTGATCACGGCCAGCAAATGGCGAGAGCTGGGTGTCGGAGGTGGGAGTTCCCGCCCCACCCCCGCCCTGGCCCTGGCCCTGGCCCTGGCCCTGGCCGGGCCTCTTGGGGACGTAGACGGGCGGCTGGGAGCCCCCTGGCAACAGCCACAGCCTCTCGCCTGCCCCTCGCGCTGGGCCTCATTGTGCCCAGGTGGCAAACGCCTTCTCACCAACTCTCCTTCGAGGTTTAGAGTGGGGGTGGGACAGCGCGGGAGGGAGCACAGGAGAGTGAGCCGGGGGCCCTCTGCCCCTCATCTCTCCCCTCCCCTGCTGGCCAGGGTCTGGTGTTATGTTACAGACGCTGGTGAGTCACAGGCAGCCTAACACAGAAGTACTGTTGCTTACACAATTACTCTTCAAACAGTAACAAACAATTTTCATGACCCAAGTCAGATCGAATCATCCGCCTAGCCATCGGCCTCCATCGCAGCCTCGCAGCCAGGACCCAACGTCCCACACTCTGCTTCACTCTGGACAGCACTGGGCTCCATTTTTCCCGGGCCTGGAGCTGCAGGACAAAGCTCCCACTCGGATCCCGCCTTTGAGTCAGGCCGGCTGCATGGCTGTCAAGCCGGTCAGGAGAAACGGGGAAGACACAAGCGCACGCAGTGGGGCCCTGCTCAGATATGGGGGGGGGGGGGGCTGTTACTTAGCACCTGTGTGAAGAAAGCAATCAAGAGTTTGGAAGACCCTGGTGCCAAGTTTAGAAGAAAACAAACAAGATAACCCTGGCTCCCCACAAAGTATTCACTGGCCTCGGCTGGAGTGTCAGTACTTGACATTGCTTTATTTAATCTTTTTTGGCCAGACAATTTTTTCAACAAAGAATGTGTAAACTCATTCCGAAATGTCTGTATGGGAGGGCAGCCACACTCGTTACTGGAATTTTTTTCTACCACTTCTCTTAAATAAAAAGAAAAAAATCTTCTTCAACATCTATATTTGTTTCTTAAGGTAGGGCACTTTAAAAGAATGTTTACATTTATAATCTTACGTGAACCTCAAAATAACCTTGCGGGCATGGGCAAAGCAGGGGCGTCAGACCTGACGACGAGGACATGGTGGCTCCGAAGTCCCGAGTCCTGGCAAGGTCACGGGTTAGGTGAGTAAGGACCTCACTCGGGGCTGCTCTGGGCACTCCCCACACCTTCAGAGTGCTAGACATTCCAGAGTAGTCGCTGCAGACCTGCGTGTCCAGGGGCGACTCCACCCTTCCACATACGCAGTCTTCTAAAAGTGTATGGAAAATGCGTATTTGAAACAACTACGCATAGATTTCACAAAACATTTTACACCAGAAAAAAGTCATATTGTAATTCCACTTTCCCATGAACTTAGTTTTGTTGTTTTAATTTGCTGCAGGGCACGTGTTCTCCAGAGACAGAGAGAGAAAGTGAGAAATTACTCCCCCAATGGGGATAACCATGCTGCAAGTCCTTCTCTATTCTCTTCTCGGGATTTTGGGCACGCATGCACATGCACCTAGGGTGTCTTTCAAGTCACTGGTCCAGGACTCAAACCATGCAGTAGGCCGTGTGGGAGGGCCTCCATGCCACCTGGCGGGCGCTCCATGAACTTTTTATAGTACTCTCATATTAAACTGTACTAATTGTGGGCTTTCAAAGATTCTAGCCTACAGACAATCTTCGCTCACGAAGGCTCCCATCTAATTGTCATTAAAATAGCAAGATTTCTGTTTTACCATCCTCCCAACCAAAGCGATAAACCTTTCTTTTTCTTTTGAAAGAGATTTTTGCTATAGGGTGCATGTATTTATGTATTTGCTGGAGAGACAGAAAAAAAAAAAAGAAATCACTCCCAGTGGGGGATGGCCATGCCACAATCCCTTCTCTTCTGACCTCCTCTTGGGATTTTGGGTATTCACACACAAGGGCCTGGCATGAGTCCTGGGTCAGGGACTCGAACCGCAGTCAACTACATCAGAGTCCAAGGACATAACCATTACGCCATCCTCTGGTCCCCTTCTTTCTTCCCTTTCAATAGCTTAGCTAAGGATTGTTTTAAAAGGCTGCCTGTCCAGCACCTGGTAGGCACAACCAAAATGGGGAAAATGACTGTTTAGGTCATTTCCGGTATAACATGGTAGCACCTACGGATTGGCAAGTGGTAAAGCAAAGTCCATTCACCTTTCACACCCACAACCTCCCTTACCTCAGGGTCTGTTTGTTTGTTTGTTTCTTTCTTTCTTTTTTTTTTTTTTTTTTTTTTTTTACTGTCCTAAACTATTAGGCATCGATTTTACAAACGTTCCTTGTATTAGCAGTAACGGTGGCTTCGGAGAGTATGCGCCTTCTCCGAGCTGCACGGCGTGGCCCTTTCCAAGGACACGGCTCTGCAGGCCTGTAGATGTGAGCCCCTGCACCTTCCTGCACTCGTGGCCTGGTCTGGTGACCCACTGGGTGTCGGGGTTTCTTCTGATGGCTTTAAGGAATGGATCGATGAACCTCAAAGAATCTGTATGTGGAGTCTTCACCCACCCAGGAAGAATTCAGGACTCCAAGAGCCCCACAGTGGCGTCCAGCTCACACCTCCGCAGCACACTGGAGGCTTCAAGCAAACTTGAGCTGGTTGACACCTGGTGGACAGGCTTGCCACAGGTCGCACCCTTGGGGACTGGGCGTTGTTCCTCCACAATGCACAGGACTCCTGAACATGACATAACCTTGCTTCGCCTTATATCCCAATCTGTGAGCTTTATCCAGCCAGGTAGGGCGGGAACCGGTGGAGCTGGCGAGCTGGACCCGCAGAAGAAAGCGCAGCACATCGCACTGCTTCTTCCTCCATAGCTCCCATCCTGGCTCACTGAACTCTCCCCACACAGGAGGCAGGGCGAGCTCGGAGGAGGCAGGGTCCCCGAACCTGGATGCCTCAGACACAGCGCCAACAAGGGTCAGATGGAGGAGCGATGACACTCAATGCAGCCTCTATTCATTTACTTCTTCAAACTATTTTCTCGTTTTATAATTTCTGAGGTGTAATTTGTTGTCTGATTGTGTGCTCTCTGAGATAAAAAATGAAACACAGTCACGAGGAGGCCCTGATAGATGCTGACTGTCTGCAGTAACTCACAGGGAGATGCAGTCGGTGGAGGCTGAGTCTCCCCTCTGCACTCCCAGGTCCCGCCTCTCTCACAGCCGGTGAGCTGGGACCTCCCCAACCTCCAACCTCCAATGCTGCTGCCCCTGCTCCTGCCATCGCTGCTGCTGCTGCTCCCCTGTCCCCTCCCTCCCTCCCCAGCAAATGCTCTCTTCCCTCTGGCCAGCCATCACCTCTAAGGAGCTAGTTAAAAAATAGGTCCAAAACCCGGGGGAAGGGCAGGCAGGTGGCTGGTGGTTGGGCACTAGATTCCCTCCCCAACCTCCAACCTCCAATGCTGCTGCCCCTGCTCCTGCCATCGCTGCTGCTGCTGCTCCCCTGTCCCCTCCCTCCCTCCCCAGCAAATGCTCTCTTCCCTCTGGCCAGCCATCACCTCTAAGGAGCTAGTTAAAAAATAGGTCCAAAACCCGGGGGAAGGGCAGGCAGGTGGCTGGTGGTTGGGCACTAGATTCCCACATGGCTGGATTCCCACAAGGCTTACCGCAGTTCAAGACCAAGACCTGGCAGCTTGGAAATTACACTGGGTTGGAGCAGCACGTGGCATGGTGTTTAGGGTGCCAGACTCCCACATGGCCCACTGTGGTTCAAGTCCCGGACCCAAGGGCTTTGTTTCTCCCTTTCCTTCTAGCTCTCTCTGTTTCTTTCTGGTGAGTACAGATGCCCTATAGAAAATTTTAAGAAAATAATAATAATAATAAATTCCAGGAGCACCTTAAAGTGGATGCGGTCTTTGTGTTGTCACTGCAGGGCATGCGAAAGTTCTACATCGAGGACAGAATCTCCCGCTGGGCTTTACAGCTAGAAGAAACCTGAGCGTTAGCCAGAGAAGGCCAGGAGACGATTATTTAGAACCATGAGATGCTCCACAGCTGAAGCGCTCAACTTTACCCCCCCCCATGAAAGAATGAGCATGGGGGCCCTCAGGTGGCGTGGTAGTTAAGGGCACTGGACTCCCACATGGCCAACAGTGGTTTGAGTCCCAGCCCTGGTGGCTTGCTTTCTCAGTTTCTCTCTCTCTCACTCTGTCCCTCTCTGGTCAAATTAAAATTAATAAACAAAGTTAAATAAAATGATTCTTTAAAAACACACACACACACACACAGACTGGTATGGGGTATGGTGTCTCTGATAGTGTCTGCCCGGCCCCCACTTTTGTCTGTCCTTTCTCAATCCTCAGCCCTTCCTCTTGGGTACCCAATCTCTTCACCCCTGGGCAGGGACAATAAATAAAAGTAATTTTTTAAAAAATAGAAAACAGAAAACACTGGGTAAGTGTGTATGTGTGCCTTAATCCCAGGAGGAGAATGGAGTAGGAAGGGCTGCGTGGCCACCTCCCGTGGGGGTGATTCCTCATTTCCCACTGTCGCTCTCCTGCAACCCACATGCCCTATGGCAAAATAAAAGACAAACAAAAACGTAAGAGGCAGGTGTGACTACTCAGGGGCTAGGAGGTTACAAGCCGCTAGCTTTTCCATTATGAAGGGCGAAGCCTGGAGCTGTTATCTCGGTTAGCGGGCGAATGGCTGCCCAGGCACTCGTCTGAAGTACAGCGGAAGACGCAAGGGGCACACACGTGAAGGCAGGCTCAGGTCGTTCCACGTGTGCACTCACGGATTTACATGCCATGCAATGCGTAGACTGTAAGTGTGCAGTAAGTTCTGGCAAGTGTTTACTCACACTCAAATCAAGGAAGACAATGTTTCCACTACCACAGAAAGTTCCCGGATAGCCCCTCGCAGTCAAGTCCACCCCAGTCTCCACTGCCCTGACTCTCTCACCGAAGACTAGCTTCCCCTGCCTCGAACCTCGGATGAAACAGAATCATGCCGTAGATACCCTTTCATTCAGCTTAGTGTCCACCAGACTCGTCCATGCTGTGACAGTAGTTTGGTTCTTCTTTTTAAGTTGATGTATTCCTTCCACGAAAGAGAAAGACAGAGAGAGGCACCCCAAAGGGGTCTTCACACCACCATCCGCCCAGCCTGAGCCGGCCAGGACCAAGTCCACACATACAGGGAGACCTGGGAAACAAGCTGCCCCCCCACCCCCCGGATGTCTCGGCATTAGAAACTTATCTCTGTGCCACTGCAGCTAGTCGGTGTCGGTTTTGTTGTTTTTTAAGTAGCATTAAAATCCAGCCCTATTACAGTTAAATTGCCCCTCAAAATTCTTTCTGTTGGATATATCTCCTTTCCATGTGTCTATCTCCTGTGTCCCTCTTTGGCAATGCCTGCAGGGAGGAAAAGATGTGTAGGTGGGCTATTTTCCTCGAGGGAGGGATGGCTCTCCCTACTTTCAGGAGCAGATAGGAGCAGTCTAGCATGGTGGTTGTAAGGCTTCATATTAATCTGGGTTCTCATTTTCGGTGTACCAGAAAGGTGATTTAACCTCTTTGTGACCGTTTTCCCAGTTACAAAATGAGGATAAGCATACCTCCCTGATAGAGCTCTCTGAGAACTCAATGACATTGTACATAAAATGTCTGGCACAATGGAAACCAGTCACAGCCTCGAGCTAGACTATAATAAACATCCTCCTCTTCATCTATGTACTTTCAGTTTTTATCAGTCATATAAATGGGTTCATGGCTGGGCTTGGGGTCT
>NW_006160231.1:992945-996088 GCF_000334495.1 Tupaia belangeri chinensis | reverse complement strand
GGTTAAGGCAGCTGGATCCCACAGAGATGACTACAGGTTCAAGCCCGGGATCTGGTGGCTTGAAAAATCCATTGGGCATATGTGCACGTATGCCCAAAACCCTGAGGAGAATGTAGGGGGGATGCCTACATGGCCATCCTCCCCAACCCCCACCATCTCTGTCTGGCAAGCACATGTGCCCTATAGCAAAACTGAAAATAAGTAAATTAAATAAATGATTGTATATTTTCGAAAGTATTTTGTTTGTTTTTTAAGATGTTTTTGCTATAGGGCATATTCACTCACCAGAGAGACAGAGAGATGGAAAATGAGAAATCACCCCTTAGAAGGATGGCCATACCACAATCCCGTCTCCATTCTCGTCTTGGAGTGGGTTTCAAGGCACCCGGTCCAGGATTATGGCTGGTCATGTGGGCGTCCAGCACTTTAACCACTACGCCACCTGCTGGCACCCAAAAGTTTTTAAAGAGAAGATTTCATGTTTAGATTTCTAGAAAAATCTGTCAGAAATGTACTTAAAGTGAAAAATAACTGTTGGGCCAGCGAGTGGTGGGGCGGTTGGGATGCTGGCCTTCCACGTGGCCAACTACAGTTCAAGGCCCGGGTCCAGTGGCTTGGAACTCACACCAGGCATGTGTGCATGTGTGCCCAGGATCCCAAGATGAGCATGGAGGAGAAGGGATTGTGGAGGGCACCCCCCCACCCAGGGAGGTGATTTTTCACTTTCCCTCTCAGTCTCTTTCTGACCCTCTTTCTGACCCTTTCATGCCCTATGGCAAAAACCTTTAAAAAAAAAAAAGGGAAAAAAAATTTGTTATTTCCCAAGGAAAAAGTCTTACATCATTTATTCATTGACAATTACATATTGAGTGCCAACTATAAGAGGCTCTTCAAAAGAGTTAAAGAGACCAGGACTCCAAGATGGCGTCAGTCGTACCAGTAAAGGAAAAGAAACTCATGGCTGTCAAACTCAGGGAGCTGCCAAGCTGGATACTGATGCGGGATTTTACCCCTAAAGGCATTGCTGGAGCGTTTCAGAGAGGTTACTACCGGTATTACAAGTACGTCAACGTGAACGTAAGAAAGGGGGCGTTGCTGGGGTTTCTATGGTGCTGGCCACTTATGTGCTCTTCAGCGACTGCCTTTCCTATAAGGAACTCAAACACTGAGCAGTGACGTAAATACCACTGAAGAGGGCCCGCATGAAGGGCATCACTGAACCAGGCTTCATCTCCTTGGCTTGGCACCCCTCCAAAGGATCTAGTTGAGGACTTTCATATCCCAGTCGAGAATTCACATCCAATAAAAGATGACTGGTATATGTAAAAAAAACAAAAGGGTACTCCTCAGTGGACAGTTTTTAGAATGTTTGGTTTGGAGAATATAATAAGCATAAAACTAATTATAATTCAAAGCATAGTACATAATAATAGTAATTAACATCTATTAATGTAGTGGTTAAGAGTTTCTGGAATCATACTATATAGGTTCAAATTCCAGCTGTGTAAAGTTGGCTAAGTCATTTAACCTGTTCAAGTACTACTACTCTGCCTGTAATGAGGATAATACCACTTACCTAGCAGGACTATCATATCAGCACATTTTTAAAATGCAGTAACTGGGGCCAGCAGGTGGCATGGCGGGTGAGGTGCTGGACTCCCACAAGGCCGACCAGGGTTTGAGTCTCAGACCTGGCAGCTTATTTCTCACTCTCTCTCTCTTCTCTCTGGTGAGTGCATGTGTCCTGTAGCAAATTTAAAAACAATAATAATGGGGACCAGGAAGTGGTGTGACGGTTAAGGGCACTGGATTCCCACATGGCTGACTCTGGTTCAAGTCCCAGACCTAGTGGTTGGTTTTTTCACTTTCCCTTTCTCTCTCTCTGGTCAAATTAAAAAATAATAACAACAAACGGAATAAAATAAATCTTAAAATAATGACAAATAAAAATTAAGTCAATAATTCTTTTTTAAAAAATGCAGTATCTAACATTTACCGAATACTCTGTATGTGCCAAGCACTGTGTTAAATGCTTATGTGTATGTTACTTCACATAATCTCCACAGTACTGTTTATACCCATTTTACACATAAGGCAACTGAAGGGCAGGGAATTTAAGTGACTTACCCAAGAATACATAGCTAATAAATGCAAATGCCATAAGTAAGACACAACCACCTATAAAATTGGGAGGATAATAGTACTTAGCTTAATGCGAATCAAATTAGTATTTGAAAAGTGCTAAGAACATAGCTTAGTACATAATAATGCTTCCATACATGAATGTGTATAGAATAAATACAAATTGCTATGGTGCTATGCATGAGCCCTATGGCAAAAACATAAAAAGGGGTATTTCAGTTAAAAGAGATAAGAGAGGGAGGGAAGCAAGAGTGAAACAAAGTTTAGTATAAAAAATAATAAAGGAAGTACAGTTTGATGAGGGCAAGTAATATTCCCCTCGCTCCAGCCAGGTAGGTTCCTGCCAGTGTACTTCCTCTAGGTATGTCTTACCATTTTCCTCTTGTGCCCCTAGAATCTGCTGTCCTGACCCCATCATAATCATCCACTGAACAGTAGTTACTGAGTGCCTCTTTGTATCTGCACTGCTCACGGTATTCAGGGTACTCCTCGGTGGACAGGCCAGGTCCCAGGTCCTATCTGCGCTGTAACATTTCTCTAAACTGTATTTCCAGCTGTGGGGTGGTCCCGCTCCAACCCAGCCTCCATACTGTCGGCAGAGAAACCGGAAAGACACAATCTAGCCCAGACACCACCCTGCTTATTACGAACTCCCTTCAGTATCTGCCAACCTTACCCAGGATAAATCTCTCGCCAGGGGCCCTCCACTAAGTGGCCCGCACAACCGTGTCTCCCGGCCTTGGCCTCCATGCGCTCTGCACTTGAACCACAGCAGAACACTCAAAATCGGAGCTCCACACACGTACGAATAATGACGCGCTTGCTGAAAGAACGTGGCTAGCAGCCCGTCCCTACTCCACCCGTGCACACCGACGCCACCCCTCGGCGTGCCTTCAACGGGAAACCTAGCACGTGCCCTGCTCCGGCCTCGGAGCCCTCGGGGCGCGCACGGCCCTGCCGCCCCGCCTCCCTCCACAGCGCGTTCCCCGACGCCCGGGGCG
>NW_006160231.1:980612-992789 GCF_000334495.1 Tupaia belangeri chinensis | reverse complement strand
CCCGGGGGTACCAGCCTCCCCAAAAGCAGGGGGCAGAAATCCGAGAGCAGGGGTTTTCCGACCCCTCAGGCGGGCGGGGAGAAGGATGGCAGCCATGACGGTGAGACCCAGGCCCTGACCCCCCGCAGGAGGGGGCCCCGAGCCCTCCCGTGCACGAGCAGCCGCAGGAGGACCTGGGCGCTGGGAGGGAGGAGGGGCGCCCGCCCGGGAAGGCGCCAGGGTCTGGGCCGCCGCCAGAGTCGGACGGTGGGCGAGCCGGTGCAGCTCCTGCTGGTGAAGGACAAGAGGAAGAGTCCCAGCACACGCTCAGAGATAGTGAAGCATGTTATGGGAGGCTGAAGGACCTATTCCCCGCAGAGCATCTGCGGTGTGTCTTGGTTTCGAGCTCAAACAGCTTGACCGCAAGCACCACACATCCTCATCAACAGACTACAACCTCCGGAGGAGGAGGATCTGGGAGGAGATGGCCCTAAATTGGGGCTCTTAGTGATGATCTTGAGCTTTATCTACATGAAAGGTAATAGCGCCAGGGAGGTCCAGGTCTGGGAGATGCTGCGTCGGTTGGGGATGCGACCCTCAAAGTATCGCTTCCTCTTTGGATACCCGAAGAGGCTGATTATGGAAGATTTTGTGCAGCAGCCAGACCTGGGTTACAGGCGGGTGCCTCTCACCAATCCACTAGAATATGCATTCTCTTGGGGTCCCCGAAGCAGCCTGGAAATCAGCAAGATCAAAGTCTGGGGGTTTGGGGCCAAGCTCCATAAGGAAGTACCCAACCAGTGGCCAGTCCAGTACCGTGAGGCCCTGGCAGACAAAACCGACAGGGCCAGAGCCGAGGTCAGTATCAGGGCAGGGCCTCGGCTGGCATCCGCCACTGGTAAGGGCTAGTGGAAAGGTGGCCAGCGGGGACCCTGTGTGTACCCAACCTACAGTCTTGAGTCATGATAGTAGGGGTAGGGGGGTAGAAATTGCACAACTTTGGGATTTTGATTTACTATGTTATTACATTTAATGCACTTTTTAAAAATGCTGTTTAAAGTAAAATTGGTCTACTTTTTCCTGTAGGATTTCATTGTACAGTATTACTGGTTTTGTAAAATAGATAGAAAACTCTTGCCCTTTTTTTCTGGGATCTTGAACAGATTGTGCAGTATTGAGGTGCTGTACTTTAATGGTTTAAAGAACTCCACAGTATAATGATTTGGTACTAGGAAAAATAAATTCTGATTGGTGCCTAGCCTCTCAACACTTTTTGTCTATTGTACTAAAAAGAAAAAGAGAGAGAGAGACATGTACTTCTATTTGTTTAGCTATTACAGTATCTAGAGATGCAATAAATTAGAAGTATACCCTGATATGCTTAACAGATGAAACAGTTGTTGCATATCTTGGTTGTTTTTTTGTGTGTGTGATGCACAGTTTTGGGTATTTGGGGATAAGATGCTGAACATCATAAAGGTCCTACTGTTTTCAGAATTGGAGAGTAACTAAACAAGAAACGTCAGCACCGTGACTTGAAGGCTGTGAACTAGCTGAGGTAATTGGGAAGGATTGCTTGAGGTTGCCTTTAGTTAGATTTTTTGGGAAGAGGAAAAGATGGAGCAGGGGAAGGGGAGGAAGGGAACAGAGGAGAAGATGGGGAAGCTGAGGTTTGGGAATGGTATTGAAGATGAATGACATGGAGCCAGCAAGTGGTATAGTGGTTAAAGTGCTGAACTCCCACGTGGTCGACTGCAGCTTGAGTCCCCGGCCTGGCAGCTTGAAACTCACACCAGGTGCGTGTGCATGCCTGCCCAAAAATCCCAAAAGGAGAACAGAGGAGAAGGGATTACAGTGTGGCCAACCCCCCTGGGGGGTGGAATTCCTCACTTATTGTCTCTCTGGAAGGAGCATGTGACCTATAGGGAAAAAAATAATAAACGAGTGATTTAAGATCACAGATGGTCCTCTAGTCCTCGGTCACGTGGAAGAGGACTGGGAAATCCCCTGCACTTCCCTGCTCTTGTTCCCCGGCATTTCGGTCCAGTCCACGTTGATGGCGACTGTCAGCATCTCGGTTGTCCACCTCCCTTCTCTCACCCTCTATTATGTTCCCTCTTCTATCAAAGCCTGCAGAGACAGTGTAGCGGAGCAATTCGTAATACTGTGTAGCATGTACAGAGAGTGCATTTGACATCTACCAAGAAGTTCCGCTTCAAGATCTCTCTTCCCTGGCTTCTCCCACTTCCCATTTGGAGGCGACCTGATCGCTCACATTTTTACTACCCATGAAGAATGGTCTACAAGCAGCTCCGATCCCTAGGGCCACCCTCCCTCTAGGGGTAAATCTTACACGAAGGGTACACTGAATATAATGAGGTCAAAGGAACAATAGATACCCAAACCAGAGGCAGGTGGCAAGGGTTATGAAATCCACAAAAACAAGAGTTGTTCTTATTGCCAGTGTTTCCCTGCTTCCGGTTGTGCCCAGATCAGATTTCTGAAGCTGGCATGGAATACAAGTTACCTTGGAACACAGGAGTAGGGGTCTAGCGGATCAGACTGGGGCCCAAAGCCATCATCTTATGGGCAGAAAAGTTTACTGGTGATTAAAAATATGACTGGTGATTAAGGCGCTGGACACTCCCACATGGGTGACCGTGGTTCAAGTCCTGGATCTGGTGGTTTGCTTTCTCACTTTCCCATTCTCTCTGTGTGTGTGTGTCTCTCCAGTCAAATTATAATAAACGAACGAATAAATAAAATTAAATAATTCCTAAGAAATGTTTAAAAAATATATGACTTCTGCATAGTTTATAATTCATTGAGCAAAATTAGAGTGCCCACTCTGCCAGTGACTTCACTGGGTGTCAGAGTTGCTGAGATGGGCTCTGCTGTCAAGAAGCAGTAACCATGGTCACGTCTCACATTTGCATTTTCTCACTGCCCAAGAGGTCAGCAGCGCGTGCTCCTGGGGTCAGAGGACTTGGTGATTTGCCTGAGGTCACTGGGTTAGTCAGAGCAGGCCTGCAGCTGCATCCACGGCCCCCAACCCTGGGTGTTTCCTCCAGCACGGTACTCTCCTGACCTGGAGAACGTCGTGCGTGATTTTAGTTAGCACTCCAGGGAACAGCTGCGGCCTGTGTAATTATCGCCACTTGCCACTGCAGTGCTTAGGCAGTGAAGCAGAGGAAAGAAGTGCACCCCATTTTACTGGTAACAGAGATGGCTTTGTTCTAGGTCAAATGTAACACCTGGCAAGGGTAGGACTAATGACAGGACTAGCAAGAGTACGTTTATTAAGCGCCTACTGTTAGCCAAAGACGTTTTCTCTCTGCTTTTCAATCACATTGCAAATACCTACTGGTGAATACCTCCGTTTCACAGAAACAGATGATAGTAACACTTGCCATTATTCCATACCCAGGATGAACCATTTTCTTAGGCTTTACATGTTCTAAAGATTTTTCAAGTTTTTATATGTCATGAGAAGGAGAGACAGGCACCCCCACAGGGTCCTCACACCATGGTCCACCCTAAGCCAGACCAGACCACAGGCCTAGCCTATACAGGGAGACCTTGGGATGCACACCAGGGACCTGCCCCTGTGGCTTCAGCATCACAGCACACCGTCACTGCTGTGCCTCTGCAGCTGCCCTACCTCCGTTATTTTTTTATAATGGTGTTAAAGAATAAATACTGTACGTTCCATTTTTCACCAAGCAAACAGACTCGAAGTTATAATCTCTTAGTCGGCGACAAAACAAGGTTGGAGATGAAGTCTTGACTGAGTCGAAAGCCCTGACTTCTCAGAATTCACATTTCCTTCTTGGGATTCCTTCCAAACCTGAGTCATCTGTCTCCCCATTCATCTTTCTCCAGACACTGCTCTCTCTCGAGATGCAAACAAGGTCTGGGTAGCCAAGGTAATTAGGATCAGACGCTGGTCTGCGGGGGGGGGGGGGGCAAGTGTGAGGCTAAAATAAAGCTGGGGGATTACCTGAGACCACTGTTCCCCGCTCTGCCTGCCCTCTCCCCAGTGTTCTCAGAGTGCCTACTACAGTAGAAAGTGTATTTTTGCTCAAACTTAGCATGTTTGGCCGTCATCAGCCATGTTTCCTCAGCCTGTAGTCTGCCATTTCCACTAAGCCTCAAATTAGTCTTTCATGCCATGGAACAATCAAGTAACATTTGTAGACCTGCAAATAAGATCCCCAGTGCTGTTTCCAGATGGTACAAAGGGCTGGCAGAACTCGTACCCTTGCCTCGGGATGAAAGACCTCCCATGTCACACATGTCATCATCAGCTTCTTAGAAGTATAGAGAGTGGCCTCTGGGCCCATGTGTGGAGCAGACATTGGCCTTGGTGAGGACGAGAGATGAATTCTGCACTCGGCCGCAGTGGCACCAGCCAGAGCCCTGCTGCCCAAGGCCGGGGTCAGCTGAGGGCCAGAGAGAGCGAGGCACACCTGTGATCCCAGCTAACGGAAAGGCTAAGGCAGAGGATGGCTACAGGGTGACAGCCTAGAAAAGAAAAATGTTTCTTTCCCTCTCATTAAGAAAAGAGAGAGATGAAGTCTGTTGCTGAGGTCATCCATGTGAGGGAGAAGGCAGGCCTGGATTCCGTTCCACTGGCAGACGCAAACACGGAATAAGCTCTTCCTGGGTGAAACCGTCGGGGCAGGAGGATTTGGTGTAGAGAGCGATGGCAGATGGGTTGCCCTACACTGTACTTCTCAGAGCACAACTGGGAAGCAACGCCGGTGAAGGAGACGCCCTGGACACTGAGACTGAGGCACGCCGTAGACAATGGGAAGGCCTCAGCTCAGCCGACTTTCCAGGGATCTTCTCATCACCGGAACTTGGAGGAGGGGTGTTTAGAAACAGGCTCAGGTTGATGACAGTCCTTACATCCAGCAACCACACCGTGCTCCGGAGGTGGCAGCTCATTCGCAGGCCTGCAAATCAGGCCTCCTTTCACAGGCTCGATCACAATTTCCACTTGAGGTAATTACACTTAGACTTCGGTCATGGTGGCAACTGCTATTTGTGCAAATCATTCCCCAAATCGTGCAGCCCAGCAGAGAGGGCAACAGCTACCTCCCAGCAGATACACAGTACTAAGGAGGTTCCTTACTAAGAAAAGTGCCCTAATCAAGGCCTTTGAAAAGACCCATGGATGTGACCTTGAACAGACAATGTCAGTCAAGCAAGATCTAGCAGATGATTGGAATAGGGTCGGCCACAATCCACACTCCAGACCCCACCCTACGAGCTGGTTTCAGACGGCCCACTTCCCAACTGGGCATGACCGGTAACTAGCAGCCAGCATTTATTAAGCCTTCTGTGCCAGGCAGGTATGATACCCATAGTGTTGCACACATCTACACAACAGCCTATGAGGCAGGTTTACCAGTTGCCAATATTGATACTGTAAACCACTGGAGCGAATTTCAAATGTTCACGATGTAATGTGAAATATTGAAGGTAGCGAATCTGTTTACATCCTCGATTTGTTTATTGTAGACTGTACACATGCTTTTAAAAACCATTCTGAAACCTAATGATATATATAAATTACAAATTACAATAAATAAGATATAAAAATCTGGGCACAGTGGCGAGCGCTTGTATTCCCAGCTACTTGGATGCTGAGGCAGGAGGATCACAGGTTTGAGGCCACCCTGTGCACATAGTGAGAATGAATAAATAAATAAATAAATTCTAGAAGGAAACCACAAAAAAAATAATAATTCCTTCCATTCTTTTAAAAAACTTTTTAAAGATTTAATTTCATTTAGCAGCATCATTCTTCAATTTGACTAGATAGAAAGCACACCACCAGGTTCAGGACTTGAACCAAGGTCGACCCTGTGGAAGTCCAGTGCCTCATCCACCACACCACCTGCTGGCTCCAATTCCTTTCATTCTTTAATGCACAGGTTAAATGACTCGACCAAGCCCATAACATAACTTGTGAGCGGCAGATCTGGAACTTGAACCTAAACCTTCTGGATTCTTGCTAGTATTCCACCGTGCTGGCCCTCAGAGGGCCCTGGGGGAGCAGCCAGCCTCCCTTTGGAAAGCTGGGGCTGAGAGGAAAGGAGGGAAGGCTCTAGCACTGCCCGTTTACGTCATGACCTAGAGCCGCCAGGCCGCTGGTGGAGGCAGTGCTGAGAGGCAAGCTGGCGCTCCTGGTTCTCAGAGGCCTGCTTGGGAAAGGGCTGAGACCTCCCAACCCGCAGCAGTAGCCCGGCGGTCCATGCGGAAGGGAGATCAGTGCCAGGAAACAGCACCCTCAGTCTTGACAGACAAGAGGCTGCTGGGTGTGGAGCACGGGGAGGGGAGAGCCATGCCCAGGCCATAAAGAGGAGGCAGAGATCCGTGCTCCATTCCCACTCTGCCACCTGACAGAGGTGACCTCTGGCGAGTCACCTAACTTCTCTGAGCTTTGCTTTTCTCATCTTTAAAATAGAAATAAAGCCACCTTTGGGACCAGCAGGTGGCGTGGTGGTTAAGGTGCTGGACACTCCCACATGGCCAACCAGGGTTCGAGTCCTGGACCTGGTGGCTTGCTTTCTCACTTACTCTCTCTCTCACTCTCACCCTCTGTCTCTCTCTGGTCAAATTAAAAATCAATGAATGAATGAATAAATAATAAAATAAATAGTTATTAAAAAAAAAAAAAGAAAAAAAGAAAGCCACTTTCTCCAAAACACAGTGAAGACTGAGGGAATCGCTAGAGCCCTGACCATAGTGTCTAGTATGAGGTAACTATTGTTCTACATTCACCCATTCAGCAGGTGTTTATTGGGCATCTTTTGTATGCCAGGCCTACATGTAGTTGGTGGGATTATAGCAAAGAACAAAGAGCACTGAGACCAGCAGTTAGTGTAATGGATATGTTGCTGGGCTCCCATGTAGTCAACTGCAGTTCGAGTCCCGGACCTGGTGGCTTAAATTCACACCAGGCGCATGTGCGTGTGTGCCCAAGATCCTGAGAGGAGAGTGGAAGAGAAGGGATTGTGGTGTGGCCATCCTCCCTGGGGGCTGATTTCTCGCTTTCTGTCTCTGTCTTTCTGGGGAGCACACACGCCCTATAGCAAAAACCTCTCCAAAAACAAAGAACGAAGTGCACCAAAGTCTTTGCCCTCACAGAGCGTGTAAGGAGAGAGCTGATGAACAAGTACAGGGGGCTTCCGGCAGTGCTTGGAGCACATATTGTAGAAAATGCACATGGAGCTCACATTGCTTTGTACTCCAATCACCTTGTTCTTTAATTCTGTCTTCCCACAGCATTTTTGAAGTCCCCTCCTGGAATACCCAGCATATTGGATAAAGATCCAGGTTGTAAGGAGAACCGAAGGAGAAAAGGGGCGAGGGCCCTGGGGGTGTATGATTTTAAACAACTTGGTCAGGGGAAGTCTCACTGAGAAATGATGTCAGGGCCACACTGAAGGCACTGAGCAGTGGGTCCAGAAGTTTCCTGGGGACATTGAGTTGGGGGTGGGGCACTGGGAACTGATGAGGATGAAGGCAGAGGGGGGCAGGCCAGGCACGTCTTGAGAACAGCTCCAGCCAGCAGAGTGAGGGAGGGGAGGCGGTGGCCAGAGGAGGCATGTCCCTGTCCTGAAGGAGCTGGCAGAGCTGGCACAGGTACCCGTCACAGCGAATCCACAGGGATCTGCATGGCCTGGGACAAGGGGCACCTGAGAGTTGCTGCAGAAGGGGCCTCAGGCAATGCCTAACCTGAGCCTCGGAAGAAGAGAAAAGATAAAATACTCTTTATTCATAGCTTTTGTTTTCCTAATTACAAACGCTCATAGTGGAAAAACTGGGAGGTACAGAAAGAAAGGGAATTCTCTGCAACACTGGCACCCAGAGGCAAGCAGGGTTCACGGTGTATTCGTTTTTTTAATCTGAAAAGTTCATAGGCAAAATGGAATTCAAGCATCATTTTATTTCGGTGCTGTTATACTTTGAATAAAGATTCATGCCCCACAGGTTTATGGTTTTGAATTTGGATGTCCCCCCTCCCCCCAAATTCATGAGTTGGGACTTGATGGTATTGTTAAGGTGTTAAGTGAGAGGTATTCTTTCAGGGTGTCCCAGGGCAGGGCCTTTGGGTGTCCTTGGGGCTGGGCCCTCTGATTCTGTCGGGTGCATTTATAAGGGGAGGGGAGGGAGGGAGAGAAGGCTGTGTGGGTACATACTCTGCTGTACTTGGACCTCCGCCTCTGCCATCTTAGGGTCCTATGGACTTTCAAGCCACCAGAACTGTGAGTCATTAAACTTCTACTTTCATAAATTCACCGAGTCTCAGGTGCTTTTGTTAGCAGTGCAGTAGTGGCCTATGTGCAAAAAATTTGAAGTTCGTGCATAATTTTACTTGCCATGAATATTTTAAAGGCCCTGTGTGTGTCTTGTTTCACTTGCTGGGGACATAGATGGTCTCTGCTGCTTTAACAGTGAGTTACGACGATGCTGAGCCCCACACCTGCGATATCTCTCTCAAATGTTTCCGAGATCTCCCAGTGGGTCGTCCCATATGATGTCACAAACCCATCTGTCCACTGCAGTCGTGAGTACGGCTCGGGGAGGCCCATGACAGGACCCTCTCCTGGGGATGCCCCTTGTGGGCTCTCTAGCACCCATGGCTGGGGGTTCCTCTGACGCCCCTGGGTTCCTGGAGAGATGCTGTGCTTTCTGCAGAGGTAGAACCCGTGTCCTCCCTAGGCCGCTGCCAAGATACGTCACCTGAGTCCTGAAGCTACAGTACCAGGCTCCCTCCAACTTCTTTGGGAAGACTGCTTGTCTCAGCTTTCTGTCTCTTGCAGCAACTCTCCTACCTTCTGCTGAAAATAGCCACCTCCACAGGGACCAGTCCAGGCTTCTTCCTCCACAACCCTGTCCTCGAACCTCAAGGGAAAAACTAGTCTGCCAAAATGCAGCAACCTGCATTGCTGACCCAGAGCAGTGGACAGTGCATCCAGGTGGGCGGGCCTACCTCACAGTTTTACGTTGCACACGTCTGCGGCAGGGGTGAATTCAACCCTCTACCTGTAGCAAACTGCTAGCAGCATTAACTCCCTTCTCCCAATCTTTCCCACCTCCTCCTCATCCCCTTTTTCCAAACCTCAGGGTGCAACTCAGCCAGGGCTGTTACCCAGTGTTACAGGTGGCTAGAATGTAGGCACAGGTTGGGGTGGGGAAAAGGATTCCAGGTGAGGGAAGCAGTGGTTGTGAGCACGGGTGTGCGGTGTCCTGGGAACAGGAAGGGACTTTGAGACTGGAGGCAGCCGTGTGGGCAGGAGCAGGGGAGCAGTGAGTGCATACGGAGGATGGACTGGCTGGTGGAGAAAGGGGAGGCTGGAGGCAGGGAGGCCAAGTGGGAGACTGGCAGTGGGCCAGGCAGGAGTGGAAGACAGCCTGCCCAGGGCCATGGTGGCAGCAGAAGTGGGGCTGGGAAAGGGCTTGTGGGGAATAACTTGAAAAGAGTGGTAGTGGATGAGCAGTGAGGAGTGAAACAGCTGTGAGGTGCGATGCGGCATTTCCAGCTGCAGCGCCTGGAAGAACGCTGGAGTCATCCCTCTCAACTGGGTGCCCAGAGAGAGCAGTTTTGGTGTCAAGAAGGAGGATCTCTGTCGCTCAGCTGGACATCCAATGGACACTTAGGGATGGAGCAGAGGGAGGGTGCTGAGGCTAGAGGGAGATGCCCCAAGTCATGGTCTTAGGAGACAGAGCCAAAGCCACGGGCTCCCTCCTTGGACAGACACAGGGAGCAGAGTGGAACTGGACCCGCTCTCTTCCTGCTCTGGGTGGGAGAAAGTGAGAGTTTGGGGGTCCTGAGCAGCCCTGCGCCTCAGTTTCTTTTGGTGGCTGTCCCTGGTGCACCTTTTAGACCCAGTTCTAAAGCGATCTGGGAGCAGGAGAGGGGCTCAGAAGGGCGGAGCAGGGCTAGGGTGTCATGAAACTGGAAAGAGAAACAAATTGTCATAGGTGGGTATGAACCAGGGGGTGGCCGAGTGTCCTTTGTGTGCAAGCCACAGAGTCACAACTGCAGCTGGAAGGGCTCCCCTCGGACGGAGCCAGGGCTTCCTGGGTCAGTTTACAGCCGTTCTCCCTTCTTGCTTGGAATAGAACTTTCCAGGCAACGCTGACACCTTTAATGGGACCTGAGAGATCTCCATAGCACAAGGGGTGGGGGTTCTTGCTCGGGGAGAGCCCACACAGACCCCACGCAGGGGCCCCTTGTCCAGATACACTTGGTGTGTGTACACACAGAAACATCTCCAACACCACAGGAAGCGCGAAGGAAAACACTACACCCCAGGCACTTTGCTTTCTGAGGATTTCCACATTTCATCTCTCAAGAGTGAGGAGAGAAACTGTTTCCCCATTTTATGGAAAACGGAGGCTCTGGAAGGGTGCTGCCCAAGGTGCCATGCCTGGAAGATGGCCGCTGGTTTCTGCCCAGGCCCACCTATGCACTCGCATGGCACCCCTCCGCCCTCCCAGGGTGGCACAGGGCACTCAGCACCCACAGCCCTGGGCGTGGGAAGTCCCCAGACTATTAGCTCCTCCAGGGCAGGCTGTGCCCCGCGGGCCCAGGGTGTCCCAAGCACCTGGAACGGTGTCCCAAGCACCTGGAATGGTGTCCGGCGTGCAGACACTCCGGGAAGCTCTCGCTGCTGAGTGAATGGACACTCAGCCACCCGCCCATCTGTGTCTGAAGGGGGAGCAGTGGGGAGGCCAGCTCTCGGGGCTGCCCCAACTGCCTGCTCTGGGGGTAACTGCACCTCACCCAGCCCCACCGCTGGGCCCGTCTGCCTCCCAGCGCGGGCAACCAGCTCTCCTCCAGCCTGGACACTGCACACGGCCTTCTTAGAGCAGGTGAACAAAGGATTCTTCTAAAAGAGCTTCAGGAAGAGAAAGCCGAGGATGGCACATCAGCAGACTGCGAGCTCGTGAGTGGGAAGCTGGGAGCCCCACTTTTACCCTAAGCCAGTCCCTGGAACTGGCCCGGCTGTGCTGGTGGGTGATGGGCATGAGGACCCAGTGGGTGGAGGCTCAGCCGGCAGCTCAGAGGCCCAGTGGAGCAGGGAGGGGCTGGCACCGCCGACCCGGGCCACCCTCATCCTCCAGACCCTGCTCCTTTTCTCTCAGGGCAGGGGCCCTTCTACCATTCTGGCCTTGAGCAGACTGCAATTTTATGCCCTCCTTGCCATCCGTTGTGCCCTAGGCTTGTAAATCAGGCCGGGCCAACCCATGCCACTCAGTCGGACTGTGCCAATCCTTAGTTTAAGGGGCCCCAGGCAGGGCCTTGCCTGGGGTGACTCCTGGCCCCCTCACCTCATCCACTGCACCCACCCGTCGGGTCTCCAGCCCTATTCGCCATGTAGTTCTGATGGACATACCAGAGCTTAGGAAAGAATCCAGTCCTTCCCAGACCCAGTTACACACACGCACACACGGGCACGGACACCTCAGGCAAGCCCACATTGGACTGTGGACCTGTGTTTCGGCAACGCCAGTGCCTCCGGACGAGAATGTAGATTCCCGAGCCCACCCAAGGCCTGCTAAATCAAAATCTCCGCGGTGAGCCCCCGAAGCCAGCACTCGTAACAAGCTGGGGAACAATTCTCATACTCGAAGGCCAGAAGGCACCACCCCAAATCGGCTAAGCTCCACACCTCCCCCAGGGCATGTCATAGTGAAGCTGGAACGTTTATTGAGCACTTAGTATTGCCAGCATTATCTCCACGTAGCCATTCACTCCCAAGGCGAGCGAGGGAGGCACGTTCTTACCCCCACTCGGCAGTCACGGCTGTCAAGTGCTCAAAGCCCGGTCATGGAAAAGTCAGGAAGGGAAGCCCAGTGCGGTGACTTCTGAATCTGCGCGTGACAATCCCACATTCTTCAGCTGACTCTGACACCCACCACCCCACTGGGCCCCTCCCCCTCAGGTCTGCTCACGAGGAGGCTGAAGGCTAGGATGTTTGCAAAGGTGCCTGGCTTCCCCCTCACCCCAAGTCCGGCCTCCACGTATCTGAGCCCAGAGCCAGCAGCCGCAGCCAGCGGGGCCAAGGAGCCAGTGGGGCCAGGGAGCCAGCAGGCTGCAGCCCTAGGACTTGGGCGGCACCTCGGCCCTGAGACGCAGCCCCGCCTGTCTGCCACGGTGAGTGTGCCCACTACACG
>NW_006160231.1:971913-980455 GCF_000334495.1 Tupaia belangeri chinensis | reverse complement strand
TCCCGCCCTAGGCCTTGGGCGGCCCCCCGGCCCTGAGACGCAGCCCTGCCTGTCTGCCACGGTGAGTGTGCCCACTACAGGCCTCTGCTGCCAGGGGCCCCGCACCCTGCCCCCAGCCGGCCCCACTGCCCAGCTTGTCCTGGCTCCCTCCTACCCCGGCCCCCGACAGGCCCCTCCTGGAACACTGCAGCCAGGGAGCAGATGTGCTCACGGCTCTCTCCAAAACTAGTCTTCTTAGGAATCCTGCCACGGGGAAGGCAGGGTTGGGAGAGGACTGGAAAAACAACCCAAATACCATAACACAGGAAAGTGATCCAAATAAAAAGCAGCAACTGTGTATCTGGAAGGAATGAGCTGAGGAGAGGTGCGGGCTTGTACAGCGTGGCCGCGAGGCTGCCAGCCTTGGCAGCCCGGGGCTGGGGGCTGGGCAGCCACCACCAGTGGCCACCACGCTGCTCCAGCCAGGGGCTGGGTTTGGGAAAGCCAAGTCTGGCTGACTCAGGCGCGAGGCAGGGCTCTCACCAGCATCCTCCTCCTACCCAGAGCTCCAAGCGCTGGATTCTGCAGCCTCCAGGAGGCCACCGGGAGGAAGCCAGGCCTCGAAGGGTTCCCCACCGCCATGGCCAAGCCAGAGTCCCCACCACTCTCCGCCTGATGGGTCTGCTAGGGACCCTGGCAAGGCCGGAATCACCCATCGCTGGCATTCTGAGCATGGGAGAGGGTGCATCTCAGAGTAGGGCCGAGGCAGAGACCGGGAGGGCTCCTCTCACCGGGGACTGCAGAATCAAAGCAGCCGCATTCGTGCCCAGTTCTGTCCTAATGAGCGGTGTGACCTTGGGCGGGTCCCTCCCTGTTTCCGAGCCCACAAGACCTCACTGTAAAAGCTTTCTTACAACCAAGCTTCCTCTGTGCATCTCAAACAAGCCTGCTGAGCCGCGGCTGCCAGCTCCCACCTGCCTTGTCAGCCACGGACCAGGCGCCGAACCTGGCGTTTTCACGTATCGGTACATACAGCTCATATTTCCGGGAGGTGGGCATAATTATCCCTTTACAGACAAGGAAGGTCGGGTGCGGGGAGGTTAAGGAGCCCTGAGACCTGCCAGGTGCAGGGGTTGCACACGGTCTGACCCTGGAGCCCCTGCCCTCTCTCCTAACGGTGTGGTTGTAGGGTGAATCCTACACTGCGGCCCAGTGGGCAGGGAAGAGCATTGTCACAGCTGGTGGCCCAACCAAGAGGCCATTCCAGAAGGCCTGGCAAAGGAGCCTGGCCGAGGGTGCTGGCAACAGGTGGCAGGGACTCTGTGCTTGGGGAAGGCTTTGTGGAGTGAGGGGTGCCCAAGTTTGAGGAACTGACGCCCCAGTGTTTTGCGACAGGCCTGGAGGCCAGGATGCCAATCAGGGTGGCCAGGAAAAGGGCCGCAGCAGGTGCCTGGGTGCAAAGGGGCTGCACTCGCCATGAGGGAGCTCCACAGCGCCTGAGAGCCCGACAGGGAACACGGGAACCGCGCGGGAGCTCAGCAGAGGGCAGGCTGGCGGGCCGGGTCGGCAAGGAGTTGTGATGCCGCCAGGGCAGCCAGAGATAAAAGGAGGCCAGCCAGGGTGTCCAGTGGGCCCAAGAATAAAACCCCTGGCCCTGCTGAGGCTCCTCTCACAGCACCAACTGCTCGGGAGGCTGAGGGGCTTCACGAGGGCAGGGCTCAAGCACAGAAAGTGAGGCGGTGGTGAGCCTGGGCCATGAGGGGTGGGGCTTTAAGACCTACTTCCCAGCTGCGTCTTCGACTACACACTTAACCTCTCTGCGCTCAGGAGGGCAAAACCTAGAAAAGAGCAGAGCAGAGCATGGTTCCTCCCCAAGCCCTGCCCCATCGCCTCCTCCATGAAGCCTGCCTCTGATACAGTGAGTCAGCAACTCCCTTCCCAGCGTGCTGCAGCCCCACACGTGCTGTTTCAACAGCTGTGACTTCACTCCAGTGACCAGCATGCATGTCTATCGCCCCCTCAGGACTGTGGCTTCCTAAGGCTTCCCCCTCAGCTCTCCCAGACCATGGAACCAGACAAAGGGACTGACGATTGTTCGAGAAGCGGAAAAGGGACATGAACAAAATCGCACCGAGGGGCTTCCTCAAGCAGCTGGTGGTCACTCCGGGCCTCAGAGGAGCTGGTGCAGTTGGATCGTACTTTTCTTCAAGGAAACCAAAGCTCTCCCTGGCTCCTGAGGCCCGGGTAGCCATACTAGTCCCCGGATGTCTGAAGAACTCTCTCAACAATGTTTACGCCTCACTCCACAAACATTTGTAGAGCACATACCATGGGCCAGGCTGGAAAACAAAACCCTCTGCCCTCGGAGGTGTAATTGTGCTGTGGAGAATGGGGTACAGATAAGCACCTAGATCAATGTGCTTGTGACCATCTGGAGGGGTCTCTAGGAGCCCATGAAGACACCACATCTATCCAGACCCATCCAGAAAGGAGTAAGGAAAGACGGGGCTGCCACAGTTGGCCGTGAACTGCACAAGCCATTGGCCCGTCCTTCCAGGCCAGCAGTTTCTGCAGCCTCGCCACTGCTCACCTTCACCTGGTCCACCTGCCTGGTCCCAGGGGGCCTTTCTCCTCCTCTGTCCTCTGCTCTCTGAGAAGTCCTTTCTCTAGAGTTCCAGAAGTTTCTTCAGGAAAGCTCCCCAGGAGTCCCTGCTGTCCCCTTTCTCCTGCCAGCTCTATACAGTGAGCCAGCTCTCCTCAGAGATGCACATTTTGAGGAAGTGTGATTCATGGGGAAAGAACTCTTTCCACAGCTCTCTAACCTTTGACGTGACCCCGAAAACCTGTGAGTGATCTAAGCCTCCCAAGCTCATAAACACGGGAGCCACACCACATCGGGCTGTGGAGAAGGCCTCTGGCGAGCTTCCCGCCACCCGCTGGAGGGTGTTCCACTTTCCACTGCACCCCAACAGCCCTCTCACAAACCTCCACTTTCCTGGCAGCTTCTGGGAGTGCAGCATCTCAGGGTCCCGGGGCTGCAAGGACCGATGTGCCAAGGTCGCCAATGGCCTGCCAGTCCATGGCTAATCCCAGAATCTCTGCTCCAGCAGAGGTGGAAAGGCCTCTTGTCTCTTGTCTGTGTTGCCGAGAGAGAGAGACCAGAGGAGCAAGCATCTCACAGAACCTCTTTGAGCCCGCTCTGGCTAATGCGCTGCTCAAGGCAAGCCAGGCCCCTTGCGGTGACCACCATTCAGATTCCTAGCCTGGTCAGCCGAAACATGCCAGCGCTCATGCTCATGCCCGGGAGCTGATGGGTTTGAGACCCGGGGGGAGGAGAGTGGATGCCCAGATCTATGGAGGGTGTTCCTATCTTTCTAGCTTCTCTTATATGTGCTCTATCATGAATAAAGAAAAACATTAATTTTTAAAACAGTTAATTTTATTCATTGTTATTATTTTAAGTTGACCAGAGAGAGAAAGAGAGGAAAGTGAGAGAGCAAGCTGCCAGGTCCAGGACTCAAACTGGAGTCGGCCATGTGCGAGTCCAGTTCCCTTAACCACCATGCCACCTGCCAGCCCACCCCCAGATTTAATTTAAATACAGTCTCCTTGATGGGAAGATGAGAACGCCTAGGACGAGGAAGATGTGTACAACTTCTAAGCGACATGTCTATAGAGAGCATGCCCAGTGTGGGCGTGAACACAGGCCTGGCTCAGACTACGCTTTCTGGAGGTTTCTTGCAAAGCAAAACGGTATAAGTGAAGTCTGTTTCTGCCAGGAAGGCAATGGTTTTTGGAGACCAACCTATCAGCACTTAGTTCATTTTAACGAACTAGAAACGATACGCCTGTTCACTACACAGTATAACTCTTTCTACAGCAGGTCATAGCACATGCAGGCCAGGGGGTACCCAGAGACGACATACTGGAACGCCGTGCACGGTCAGTAACCCATAAATGCTCACCGTTATTCTCATGTTGTATTTTATGATTTGAGCGACCCCCGAGAGAGGAGCTGAGCAGAACAGGGAGAGGGGCTATAAAATTCCCAACAACTACTGGGTGGGCCGAGGTGCCCTCAAGCCTGGGGAGGGGCCTGGCCAGGAGACCACGGCTAGGGTTTCACATCGAAGGGGGCCGGCGGTGCAGGGTGACATCTGTGCTCTTACGGCTGAGCTGAAAATAGCACCGCCACTCAACTGGCCGCCGAGACGGGAGGCAGCAGCAAAGATGAACCGACGGCCCATGGGACATTGCCGAGGCTTCTCTGCCTTCCTCCCCACCCTCCTCCTCAGAACAATGTGAAGGTCAAAGGCCTTGAAATAAGTTTCTGTGGTGGGGTGTGGCCCCACAGGCAGGAGACCTGGGCTGGCTGTCGGGAACCCTCCCCTGACTCGAGCAAACCTGCTTGTCTTCCCATTCTCCTCTAGTCAGTAGGCAACATGGACACCTGACATAGACTCAAGACAAGACGGGCGTTAGATCCTTCCTTTCCCTGCAAAGTGCTGTGGGGCATCGTCCTCCCTGGAAAGCCTTTCCAGAGATTTCTCTCCTGCCAGTGGCTAAGGGTGCACCAGAAGGGAGACAGCAGCGGGAAACTTTTTCTCTTCGCCAAAGGCTGAGGTTGGGTTGTGGGAGGGATGAGGGATGTTCTGCTGGGGGTTGGGGGGGGGCGGTAAGGGAGCACCTGCAGGCCCCAGTGTGGAGCCAGCTAACCGTGTAGTCTTGAACCACCACCCCTGGGGTCTGCCTTCTCAGTTGACTTTCACATCTAACCCCATGTTCCCCACTGCCGGTTTAACCAAATGCTGACGTTCTCCTCTGAAGGGAGAGAGCCCAAAGGATCTCCTTTGGGTGCGTGCAAGGGCTGCAGGCAAAGGGGGAAGCCCCCAGGAGACTCCCTCTGGCGCCCGTGTTTTCTATATGTACTCCTGTTTAAATTCCAGGATTTGTGGTCTCGAGACTTTTAATCACTTACTTCTCCTCATTCACCCTTTTGAACCTCAACAGCCTCATCTGTGAGAGACAGATAAACAGTCGCACCCACGAGGTCGTTGCTGAGAACAGATGAGGAGAGATATGAGAAAGTGCTTTCCAAACTGCAGACTAAATAAGAATAATGGTGACATTGCTGCGAGTCTGGAAAAGCAGGCACTGCCCTGGCAATGCCCCTAAAGCCTCTCTGCTTTTCAGGGTAATACCACTAGGTCCTTCTAGACTGGCATCTGCCTGCTGACTCTGAGACCCTGCAGTGGGCCATGGCCAGGGCAAGAGGCCAGGGGAGGCCAGCCATCGTCCAGCCTCCAGCATGGACACTGATCATAATCCCCCAGGGAAGAGCCAGGTTCTCTGCCCAGGATGAATGCTGTTCCCAAGGATGAGCTCACTGCTCCAGAGCCAAGGAGACACAGAGAGACAAGAAGTAGAAATGGCTGTCACCAGTCTGAAGTCACATGGCTTTCCTGAAGCCAGCCCCACAAGCCTGGCCATACGACCCGTGCACTGAAAGGGCCAACCTTGAACCCAGTCCAGGGCCCTCCCCCAGGTCCGAAGCCTGAGGCAGGAGGGCAGGCAGACTGATGCACCACCAGCGGCTGTTTGTTGAGCCTGCACGAGGTGTTTTACACACATGTCCACTCATTCGAACCCTGTGAGGCCAACCCTGTGAGGTTGTTTTGCCATTTTCAGAGGAGACCTGGCTATGCGTCATTTCCCAAGGCTGCTCACTTCACAAGTGGCAAAATTGGACAAGATTCACACGAGAGTTTGATGGGTCTAGAGCCCATAACCAGTGTGTGTTGCCTACTTTACCGGCGCACTGGCCCAGAATGCCAGAGTGGGCTGGGCTAGCTTCCGGGTGGGGTCTTCAACCACCCAGAAAGGAGGGTCTCAGGAAGAGTAATCATTCACTCTCAGCAACTGCGACTCTGGACATTGCCAGCCCCCTCCGTACCAGACCAAGACCCAGGGACGCTCTGCCTTTGCACTTGGCTGGTGAGAGGCGTCAAGGCTGGCCTGCTCCAGAGCCTGGTTTGAATCCAGGGAAGGCACCAGGGAGGCCGGGGCGGGGAGATAGTGTCTGCTGCAGTCCCCACTCCCCTTACTGCTCCCTGCAGAGTGACAGGGTCTGATTCCAGAGCCCTGTGGAACCTGCTCCTGGAGGGCTGAGGAGGATATAGCCCTCCGGTCTCCCACTGCCCAGTTGGCCATCCCCCCAGGCAGGGGCTGGCAGGCTTCCCAGTGCCCTGCAGAGCCCCCCACCTCTGTTCTTGCCATCTCCTAGGAAGGGGCGAGGTGGCCTGGACAGAAGCGGAGGCTGAAGGCTCAGATCAGATGTGTGACTTTTGTTGGGCTGGATCACCCCAGAGGAATTTTTCTTTCCATACTGTAAAAGCCATTTAGAGGCCAGCAGGTGGGATGGAGGTTAAGGCAGCTAAATCCCACATGGCCAGCTGAGGGCTCGAGTCCTGGACCTGGCAGCTTGAAAAAAACATGCCAGGCACATGTGAGTATGTACCCCAAATCCTAAAAGTATGGAGAAGGGAGTGAAGCATAGCCATCCCCCCTGAGGGGGTGATCTCTCACTTTTTCATTTTCTCTCTCCACCCCCTTGCCTACGAATGTATGTACCCTATAGCAAACTAGGGGAAAAAAGCCATTTAGATACATGACAGAAATCCGGCAAATGGAAGAAAAAAACGATGTGTGATTTAACCATCAAAACACACCACTGGTATTATCATGTGTTTCCTCCTCTGCTCTCCTGCCTTATTCTTATTTTTTTAAAAACTGCTTAGTAATCATAATTATGCCATTTCCAGAGTAGGGACCCAGACTGTTTCAGCACTTGTCACAACCTAGCTGCCTCTCCACGGCACTGTGTCCTTGCTCCTCTTCCTTCCAGATGGCTGCAGGTGAGGCCATTGTGCAGGTAGAGGCCAAGGTTTTCACCTCCACTTTAAGAACCTTTGAACTTGGGGCCAGCAGGTGGTGTAGTGGTTAAAGGCGCTGGATTCCCACATGGCCGACCATGGTTCAAGTACTGAATCTGGTGGCTTGCTTTCTAACTTTCCTTCTCTCTCTCTGTCTGTCTGATCAAACTAGAAAGTAACAATAATAATAAATAAATAAAGTAATTCTTTTTTTAAAAAAGAACGTTAGAACTTGAAGTCTTACAAAAGAAAAAAAAATCAATCACATTTTGTCAAGTTTTCCAAAAATGGCCTATTTTGAAAAGAATACAATTACCTGGACTCAGAGCTGGTCCGGAAACCCAGGCAGCCCTTGGGTGCAGCAGATTCGGCGTGGGAGACCGCGAGTGGGGGAAGCATAGGGAGAGTGGAGCTGGGGCACAGGGTGGAGCCGGGGCACCTGGTACCAACCCAGGAACCACACAAAGCAGGCCCCTCAGTGCTCCTGTTCCAGAGTGTAGAAGAGGCGTCTGGAAGATGTTGGGGCAGAAACGGAGGCGCCCCTGCCACCTGCCTGCTTTCCTCTCCAGAGCCTTCCCGCACTTGTTAGAGGCCTGCCTGGAAAAGGCAGCCCGGAGGTGGTCCTGGTAACCTGGGTCTGGACTGCAGCAGGCCCCAAACCTCACTCACTCCCAGGAGGGCTCCCCAACCGTCAGCCTCCTCAGGAGTACTCTCAGGTACTCTGAGGGTTACTTATATTTACCAGGGGGCTGTGGAATGCATCGTGCAAGGCCTGTTGCACATAGAAAGGAGCTATACGTGCCCCTAAACGTTCACGTTTTAGTTCCAGAAGAATTGGAAGCAAAGCAGTGTAGTGCATTGAGCAGTGCCTCGCCCTGGAGTCACACTTGTCTGGAGCAGAGTGCTTCCTGCTGGCTCCTATCCACTTACTGAACAAATAAGTTACTTAAACCTTTCTAAGCCTCAGCTTCCTCATCTGCAGAATGGGGTCCATTTAATTTACCTTGCCGAGTCGTGGGAAGGGTTAGAGGTAACGTGGAAAGTGCCAGGCCTATGGTAGGCTTTCAGAAATGCTGGCTGTGATGGACGTAGCACAAAACCCATGTCGGATGCTGAAGGGGCGCCACGCAAAGGAGATGCTCAGAGCCTCTGGGTGGTGAGGGGCGGCCGATTCAAGGGCAGGGATTCTCAGCCCTCTGTGCATTAGAATCACCTGGAGAGCTTTAAGTTGTGCTCATGCCCGGGACCCACCCACCCAATTAACAAAGAATGAGGTCCAGGCTTGGGTCTGGTTTTTAAAAGCTGCCCACGGGACCAGCAGGTGGCGTGGTGGTTAAGGCGCTGGACACTCCCACATGGCCGACCAGGGTTCGAGTCCTGAATCTGGTGGCTTGCTTTCGCACTTCCTCTCACTCTCACTCTCACCCTCTGTCTCTCTCTGGTCAAAATAAAAAAATCAATGAATGGATAAATAAAATAAAAATAAATAATTATAAATTTTAAAAAAGCTGCCCAGTTGATTCTGGGTTGAGAGCCATGGCTCTATGAGGTGTTTTAAAATGTGACTTAGAGGGAACCAGCAGTTAGCGTAATGGCTATGTCGCTGGGTTCCCACGTAGTCGACCGCGGTT
>NW_006160231.1:946653-971893 GCF_000334495.1 Tupaia belangeri chinensis | reverse complement strand
GGACCCGGTGGCTTAAAACTCACGCCGGGCGCGTGTGCGTGCGTGCCCAAGATCCCGAGAGGAGAATGGAGGAGAAGGGATTGCGGCGTGACCATCCCCCCTGGGGGGTGATTTCTCGCTTTCTGTCTCTATGTCTCTCTCTGTCTGTCTGGCGAGCGCACACGCCCTACAGTGAAAATCTCTAAAAAAAAAAAAAGGAAAAATGTGACTTAGAGGGACCAGCAGTTAGCATAATGGCTATGTTGCTGAACTCCCATGTAGTCAACCACGGTTCAAGTCCTGGACCTGGCAGCTTTAACTCACACTGGGTGTGTGTGCGTGCCCAAGATCCTGAGAGAAGGGATTTGCAGCATGGCCATCACCCCCGGAGGGTGATTTCTTGCTTTCTATCTCTCTGTCTTTCTAGAGAGCACACACGCCCTGTAGCAAAACTCTCAAAAAAAAAAAAAAATGTGACTTGGAAAGGCAAGGGAAAGAAAATCTATGTGGATGGAACCTCAAAAAAAAAATATGGAAAAACAAAGTAACAGTTTATTCTAGAGCAAAAAATATTCAATTTTTCTAAATATATGCATTTCCTGTGAACTTTTTTTTTGAGAGGTTTTTGCTATAGGGCCCGTGTGCTTGCCAGAAACAGAGACAGCAAGCGAGAAATAACCCCCTCCCCCCTGGGTGTGTGCACGCACACACACCCGGTGTGAGTTTAAGCCACCGAGTCCAGAACTCAAATCGCGGTCCACTGCATGGGAGTCCAGTGCCATTACAACAACTGCTGGTCCCATTTTCTGCCAACTTTAAGAACCCCTTGTACGTGGATTGAGGTCTGGTCTGTGCTACTTGCTTTCACAACTGTTTGCTTATCTAGTTCCCCATCCGCCATCTGAAGCAGGTCCTTTTTTTTTCCTAAGGGGAGGGTAAGTTGGGGGTGTTCCTTTAAAGTTCATGGAGGGCTGACCCTGTAGTTCAGTAGTTAAGGGAGCTCAGCCCCACATGGCCAACCACAGTAGAGGAACACGTCGGGTCTGCCCCAAATCCAGATGGGGTGGAGAGATTAGGACAGGGACTGCAGAGTGATCACGCCCCGTGGGAGGGTGCTGTCCCCCTCTATTTCTGGTGAGCACATGTGCCCTCTGGCGATTAAAAACAGAGTGAATACCTCAGAGACAAATTGCTTGATTGATTAGAGATTTGTATTTGGCAATAAATCAAGTGGTTAAAATAAAAGCTTATGAAAAATGAACATTACAAAGAAAAAACTACATGGATATCAAGATCGTGTGTGTGTGTGTGTGTGTGTGTGTGTCACAATAAACTTGTACTTTAATTCCATTTCTCTCAGACCCTTTCAGGGGCTCGCCACTGCAGCCCTCCGCTCCAGCCTCTCAGCTAGCTAGGATGACAGGCAAGCCTGATGGTTGCATCACTGCGGCTCGGCCCAAAGCAGGTACTTTGAATCCCAGCTGAAGCAAGGGGAAGCAGAGGAGTAGAAAGGTCACATAGACAGCCCTGGAAGGGAAGCTGCTCACCAGGCTGGCCAGCACCTGCAGCCTGTGACGCCCCAGAGCAGACTGTCCGGTAGAAATGCAATGCAGGCCCGAACGGGAGCCTCACGGGAGAGTTTCCACCTTTGAGTCACCGCGTACAAATGGTTGGGAAAAAAGTGAAGTTAATTGTAATAATAGACGTTATTTAACTCAATATATTTGTAATACCATTTCAACATGTAATCAATATAAAAATTGTTAATGAAATATTTTACAGGTTTTTTTTAAAGTGCTTTTTTCATACCAAGTCTTTTTTTATTTTATTTATTTTATTTTTTTTTAAGAGAGGTTTTTGCTATAGGGCGAAAACGAGAAAGACAGAAAGCGAGAAATCACCCCCCTGGGGGGTGGCCACACCGCAAGCCCTTCTCTCAGGATCTCGGCACACACACACATGCACCTGGCATGAGTTGAAGCTGTCAGGTCGGGGACTCGAACTGTGGTCAAGTACATAGTCCAGCGACGTAATCATTATGCCTCGTACTAAGCCTTTAAAAGCTGGTATTTTACACTCACACACCTCAGCTTGAGCTGACCACAGTGCTCTGCAGCCACCCGTGCCTAATGGCCACCGTTACACTGTCTGAAGGGACAGAACCTAAACCCCCCTGGGCAGATGATGAGAAGGGCTGGGAAAGGTGGTGGGAGCTGAGGGTTTCAGGGTTAGCCAAGAGGCAGTAGGGAGTAACTACAGGTTCTTGAGTGAGAGTGTCCGGTGGACTGGTGTCTCAGCTGGCACTTAGATGACTGAGGAGTTCGAGGCTGCCCACCAGATGTAAGGAGTTTAAGGACTGTGGGAGGTCAGAGATGGAAACTCCACGGTAGGGAGCTGGGAACCATGCCCCGCCCTCACTAGAGGCTGAAGGTGACCGCAGCTGGGGGCTGTGAGTGAGCTTACCCACCTGGGGGGTGGAAGGTCACCCTGGCTGGCCTGCTTGGGAGAAGGCTGTCGGGAACCCCGGGCTGTTTTACGGTTCCTTTGGCTTCCCACTCACGGAAGCAGGCTCGCACCAGATCCCTCCCCCCAGTCCTGCAGCCCATAAAGGGTAATGAAGCTGAAGTTAAAATAGTCACATGAAACCCACCTCATTTGAAAGGGCACCTGCTTTAAAGGCCAAATTTCCTGAGCCCAGGTTTATACATTAAGCTACAGAAAGACCTAATTAATTCAGACCCTACTCACTCTGAATTTGGGATAACTTCTGCCTCGGGCTGGTCTGAAGCCTTTCCTTTTGCACTATCTATGAAGAAATGGTTTGCTAAGCAAATAAATAGTGCCGGCCAGATTACAGAGACTGGTCTGGCTTGCTTAAAACTGTTTTTAAAAAAACTTTAAAAATGGCTTTAGCAGCCCCATTCCCAGAAAGTTAATGAGATCATTACAGCTGGCCCGTATCTATTTATTTCAACGTCTTGGTTTTCCAAGCACCATCATGCCCATTAGCATCGACCTGGGGTGGGGACCCTGTTATTTTCCAACCTCCAGCAACTGACTCGATGCCCCGCACAGTAGGCATGCACCGTTGGCTGTGGGAGTGGGAGTGGGGGAGGGAAGTGATGCTGGTCCCTGTGACAGGTGAGAAGAACGAGGCTCAGGAGCCATTTATCACGCGTCCCATCAGTGCCACAAAGACTGGCACTGTCTCTAGAGCCAGCCATCTGGCCACCTGGCTAGAAGAGGTGAACTTGGGCTTCCAACCAGTGTCTGGTTGATGGCTCTCTGTACTACGAGCCCCATCATGAGACTTGACTCCCCGAGGTAGGGGAATGTCTTGTAGGAACTACTACAAAAAAGCTCCTTTTTCCTGTGTAAGAAGCCCTTCCCGGGACCAGCAGTTAGCGTAATGACTATGTCGCTGGACTCCCACGTAGTCAACCGCGGTTCAAGTCCTGGACCCAGTGGCTTAAACTCACGTGGGGCACGTGTGCATGCATACCCCGAGAGGAGATCCTGAGAAGAGAATGGAGGAGAAGGGATTGCGGTGTGGTCATCCCCCCCTGGGGGGGGGTTGTTTCTCGCTTTCTGTCTCTCTGTCTCTCTCTGTCTGGCGAACGCATGCATCCTATAGCAAAAACCTCTCCAAAAAAAAGAAACCCTTCCCGGGGTTGGGGACCAGCGAGTTCTGGAACTTGTGCCTTCCCACCTGCCCAGCCATGCCCCTTTCTGGGCAGCGGCTGACTGACTTGGGTCTCCCTTGCACCTGGACGCCAGGGCCAGTGACCTCCTTTTGCTTGGGGAGGGGGTGCTAGATGAACTGGAGGCAGTTCCAAACCACTCTGGGCCTAGGTCCTACAGGGATGCCTCCCAAGCCAGGGGCTGCCCTGGGAAGGCTGAGTCTCCCCTTGGCCAGGTCGGGGGTACAGCCTCTCCGCTGGGCCTCCTGCACCTGGATGGGTGCCCTAGGGTGAGAAGGGGAAGAAGGTCGTTGTCCTCCGCTGCACTTTGTCTGCGTTCTCTGCGGGCTCCGGGCTCGGAACTCGGAACTCTGCGCGGTAAATTCCCTGACCGTGAGATCTGCAGGCTGCCGTCCCTGGGGAGGGCCGGCCCGGGGCTCTTTGGAGCTGCAGCTGGAAAGAGGGGTTGGGTTTCAGCGAGTGGAGCCGGCTGGGGAAGCCAGTCTGCCTTCCCGGTGGGCGATGGGAGGTGAGAGGGGGCCCTTCGAGCCAGCAGCGGTGCCGACAGCTTCCTGTCGTGAGCCGGGGGCCCCACGTGACGCTCCCCACTCATAGATTAGGGGGTGTAAGGCCCAAGAGTGTTGGGATGCCTGGCGCTTTCAGGGCCCGCGTGGGGAGTGGGAGGCAGAACAGCCCCTTTTTTGCTAAATGAGTCCTGCTAGCTCTCAGTCACATGGTGCCTGGGGACCGGAGGGATGCGGCCAGCCTTGGCACTGCCTGGGGCCCAGGACTGTTTGCTTGAAGACCTTCCCCCAACCTGGCCACACACATCCCCACGGTGCCTGACTGGGACGGGATGCAGAGCCGGAGGCCTGCTTGGTGAGAGGAGATGGGTCCAGCCGTGACACCAGGCTGGACTGCTGGGCTCTGACCCCCTGCTCCCCCACAGGGGCCTCTAGGCTAAGGGCAGCCCTGCCAAAACTGGGCCCCCCTCTGGAGCCATCCTGACACCCTCCTACACACCCCTCCACCCCCGCGGCCACCACCACTAGCAGCAGGTCTGTCCAGAGATGCCCGCTCTGGTCAGCAGGCATGTATGGAGCACCTACTGTGTGGGTAAGCACGCAGTTAAGTGGGACCAGGGAGAGGGACCTGAAATGAGGTTTGGAAGGACAGGGTACAGCAGAGCACAGTGGCACTGGGCACCCGCGTGCAGCCTTGGGATTCAGAGAGAGCTTGTAGAGTAGAGGGAGAGGCCATAAGGGGGTGAGGCTTGGCAGTGGGGGCGGCTGCAGATCCCACCTGGTAAAGCACCTCTCCGGCTGGTCCTCCTGAGGTAGCCTGGAGCCCGCAGGTCTGCGAGGAGAGGACCTGAGGGATACCCAGCGGAGGGTTTCTTGAGGGCTTCAGGTTAGCCAAGCTGGAGACCCTTCCTGCCACGTGCCTTGAGGCAGCTGTGTCAGCAGGGAGGAGAAGGCGGGGCTGCCACGGGCACCGCCCTCCGAAGGAAGGCAGAAGCCTGCCCCAGCGGCCAGGACAGACAGGACAGGACCGCTCACCCAGCTCTGAGCCTGCCTTCCCAGCCCACCTCAGAAGGCTGGAGCCTCGGCCTCCTCCCCTTGGGGAGTCCCGGGTTAGCTGTCTGCCCTGTAGGTGATTTCTGCTCCCAGCTCCAGCTCTGTGTTTACACAGCTCAGAGTTCCGTGGGGTTAGGAAAACATGTCTGCCCTTCCACTGAAGGTGCTAGGAAAAACAGCCGGCCTGAGCGAGGGCAGGAGGAACGGCCACGTGTACTGTCAGCCCCCTCGTGCTGATGGGCAGACTCGCGGGTCTCTGGGTACCTGTCTCTGGGTACCTGTCTGTCATGCTGTCCCCAGGGCTGGCTCAGCCTAGGGGAGAAGGAGAAGATGGGGGTCTCTGGGAAGCTTGGGCTCTGATCTCTGGCTGGCAGGCCTGCCTCTGTGGAAGGAATTGTCCCCACACAGACTCCTGCGGGCCTGCCATGCCACCCAAAGAGGGCCAATGGACTGCTGCCCCCTCATCTGGCCTCCAGATGCCAGATCGAACGCCCTGAGGAGGGTGAGGAAAGGGGGTGCCTGACTGTCCAGCAGGCAGGGGAAGGGGCGGGGGTGGGAGGACGCAGGCTGTCCCACTCACCTTGAGGGAAACCCACCTGCTTTGAACCTCTCCTCTCTACGGCATAGAGCTCCCTTCTGTCTCGCTCGGTCTAAGAGTTGTCCAGATGCAGTGGGCAGAGGTCTGCCCAAGGACCCTGCTTCTTCAGAAGGCCCTTGTTTCAAAGCTCCCTGCTCTCCAACACCTCTCCCTCTGGCTCCACAGTTTCCTCTTTCCTTCTACCCACCCACAGCCCCTCCTGTTCGTGTCCTGCAGTCCCTGTCCCTCCAGCGCATTCCCCTGTGGGCCTCTGGGTCTTCTCCTCTTGCATTCCACGTGCTGGTCACCCCGGCTCATCAGCCAGTAAGCAATAGGCCAAGTCACTCCACTTCCCAGGGCCTCAGTTTCCTTGTCTATAATACAGTGGCAGGAGCCAGCAGGTGGCACAGAAGTTAAGGCACTGGAACCCACATGGCTGATGGTGTGGTTAGAGTCCTGGACCCGGCAGCTTGAAAATCGTGTGAGGTGTGTGTGCATGGGGCACAAAACCCTGCGAGGAGAATGGAGAAGTGTTTGTGGGGCGGCCATCCCCTGGGGGGTGTACTTTCTCACTTTCCTTCTCTCCCTAAATCTGTCTCTCTGGTGAGTGCACATGCCCTACATCAGACTACAGAAACAAAAAAGGCGGCAGTAACAGGTGGGGGTGGGTTGTCTGCCAGTCTTCAAAGTTTCTGCAAGCCCTCCCGCCCCAAAGTACCTACCATCAGTACCCTGGTGCCCGAGCAGGCATGGTAAAAGATGGCCCACTTCGTGCAGCGGGGCCCCCACCCCCTTCCCAGACTCCTTACTGAGTCCGACCGCCACAGGTCCGATGACAGCCGCGCACTGCAGATGGCGAGACACCAGTGGGGACGGAGGCGGCAGGATGCCAGGGAATGAGCCTTCAGCTCTCCATCTCCCCCTCGACTAGTTCAAATATTCTTGAGTTCTGAAAAATTCCCAAATGTTTCTGAGCCAAGAATCCCCCAAAGGAGTGGTTCAGTGTCTGGGGTTACAGAGACTTTGTTACTTCAGCAAAGCATACTACAAGCCATTTACTGCTTTAATTTAATTATTTATGATAACACTTCAGAGTAAAAACTACACTTGTCAAAATAAAGGGGACTTTGTGCTGCAATGACCCAGATTTTATTGTTGCATTACCTAATGCAGCGAAGCCTGGTAATCAGCACCAGATCGCCCTGCAACTCGGGCCAATCAGCACCAGCGAGGAGGACTGAAATGGATTACTGCTTCCTGGGGGAATGATTTGAAACTTTTTTTTTTTTTTTTAGTTTGCTGTAGGGCGCACATTGGCCAGAGAAGGAAATTGAGCAATCACCCCCCAGGGGAAATGGCTATGCCACAATCCCTCCTCTGGTCTCCTCTCAGAATTTTGGGCACACATGCCCAGAATGTTTTTCAAGCCACCGAGTCTAGGACTTGACCTGCACAATCACCATGTGGGACCCAGCCCCCTTAACCTCCATGCCACCAACTGGCCCTGAACTTCTAACAAAAAGGCATTATGATGCCTTCCTTCCTCCCTAGCTGTGTGTCCCCCTCTTCCCCACATAAGCTACTCCTATGAACCCCCTAGCCCCGCAGTAACAATACTCACTACCTCCCTCGGCCCCTGACCCTTCAGTGGTCACAGCAGTGACAGTGACAATGACAGACTAGGTGACTGCAGCTGAACCTGGTGATGAGTGCCCAGAACGAGGAGGGGACACTTACCTGGAAGAAGGCCTGTCCACTTGTCTGTCCACCCATTCATCCATCCATGCTGTCATCCATGCTAACTCAGGAGGACTTACCTGGAAGAAGGCCTGTCCATCTGTCCGTCCATCCATTCGTCCATCCACACTGTCATCCATGCTAACTCTGGAGGGCTTACCTGGAAGAAGGCCTGTCCACCCATCTGTCCACCCATTCGTCCATCCACACTGTCATCCATGCTAACTCTGGAGGACAGAACAAAGATAGAGGGGGCCTGGTCCCTGCTCCTGAGCTGGGGAAACAGCAAGTAGTTATGCTTCCCCTGTTGTGTCTCATGCTCCATCCCCAACCATCCCACCTGAAATAAGACTTTCCATGTTGTTTGGGACCAGCAGATGGCATAATGGTTACGTTGCTGGACTCTCATGTGATCGATTGCAGTTCAAGTCCCAGACCCAGCAGCTTAAAACTCATGCCACGTGCATGTGTGTACATGCCCAAAATCCTGAGAGGAGAATAGGGGAGAAGGGATTGCACCGTGGCCATCCCATGGGAGGAAGGGTGATTTCTCATTTCCTGTCTCTCTGGTGAGTGCACATGCCCTATAACAAAAATTTCTTTTATTAAAAAAAAAAAAAAAAAAAAAAAGACTTTCAGAACAGCAGCCCGCCCCGCCATCAGCTGTGTGCGCCATGAACCACGCTTCCCCAACCTTCTTCACTGGTGCCAGCGCCGGCTCTCCCCCACACTGAGATGCTCAAGGAAGAGCACGAGGTGTCTGTGCTGGGGGCGCCCCTGCCCGCAGCTCCGATGGCGCCCACCGTGATCAACATCCGCAGCGAGACCTCGGTGCCCGACCATGTGGTCTGGTCCCTGTTCAACACGGTCTTCATCGCCTTCACCTACTCTGAAGTCTGGGGACAGGAAGATGGTGGGGGACATGATCGGGGCCCAGAGCCACGCCTCGATCGCCAAGTGCCTGAACATCTTCGCCCTGGTCATCGGCATCGTTCTGACCGTCATGTTCATCATCCTTTGCTCCAGTAATAATTGCAGATATGATTCAGCTGATGAAGGAGCCTTTCCAACGCTCATAGTCGATGGCTATGGCCTACAGCCGTGTCCACCACCACTGCTGGCCTGTCCCCGGGGCCTTCGGGCCTGGCCCTTGCTTTTATACAGCTGCTTCTACTCACTCTGACTACAGTGGGATTCAATAAAGTGCACGTGTTTGTAAAAAAATAAAAATTAAAAGACTTTCCACTTTGCCGACAGTTTGCCTTCCAAGGCACCAGCCATGTGAGCTGGGGTTCCTCTCAAAGAGGAAAGCGTTCCTCAGTTTTGCCAGCTCTAAAATCCGAGTTGGACCCCATGAGCTTAGAGCCCCTTCCTGCCCCAGTCCAGGTAGACTTGAGGAGGAAGAACTCCTGGTAGAACTTCTGGGACCCACATCTGCCAGTTGATGTCTTCCTGCAGGTGTTTGCTAAGGAGCTAAGAATTGTGGGTTTTTTTTTTTTTTTTAAGAGAAATTTTTGCTATAGGGTGTGCGTTCTCATCAGAGAGACAGGAAGGAAGAAATCACTCCCCAGGGGGGATGGTCATGCTGCAACTCCTCCTCCATTCTCCTCTCGGGATCTTGGGCACACGTGGACACGTGCCTGGTATGAGTTTTAAGCTGCCAGATCCAGGACTTGAACGGCAGTCAACTGTGTGGGAGTCCCGCAACGTAACTATTACACTATCTGCTGGTCCCAAAGAGCCAGGAGTTTTTGAGGAAGCCCTAACAAGCCGTGCTCTGGCTCAGGAGAGCCACTTGAGGGCTTTAGGGGGCAGTGGTTAGAGCCCAGTGGAACCTGTAGATCTGTAAAGCACCTCAGGAGACCCCAGCATGCAGCCATTGAGCCAACAAATTGGCTGGTCCATGTCTGAGGGGTCTGAAGCCAGAAGAGGTGTAATGCGAGCAGAGACACAGAGAGTGGCAGAGAACAGAGGCCGAGCCCTGAACCCCACACTCTCCCACAAGGCCTGGCTGCTCCCACGTCTTCATGGACAGTTCTTTCTCAGTTCACCTCAAAGACGTCCAGGCCTGCCGGTCCTGCAGACCCCGCTCTGTCCCTGTTCTGAGAGTGTCTAGAGCCACCTGGGTCTTCGTCCTTTCCCAGAGCCCAGAGGCAGAGGGATAAGCAAGTGGCAGGTGAGGCCAGGCCTTCAGTCCAGGGAGGCGCTTTGGCCAGAGCAGATTGGGATTGTTTGTCTTGAACAAACAGGGCTTGTTCCAGGAAGCCATGTGTCTGCATGGGGCAGCAGTGCCATTCATCATGGTGGCTCCAGGGCCGTGGGCGAGAAGTCAGCGTTCCAAGGCCCTGGCCTGCAGGGAGGGGCTTGGGGGCTGCTCCCCAGGACCAGGCCAGAGAAGATGTCAGGAAAGCTAATGAACAACTAGACAGCTGTAGCTTGTTAAAGAGCGCCTGGGGCCGGCTGTAACTGAGACCTCTAAGTACACCGGGTAGTCAAATAAACAGCGTCCTCCCGCCCAGTGGCCAGTCCCTCCGGGGCCAGGCCTGTCCGGCCTAGCCCACCCAGCTCCCCCACTCCCTCACTCCCAGCTTTGCCCAAGGGAAAAACGTCTTCCCCTCCATGCCTCCCTCCTCGGACTGGAAAGGAACAGATCGTGACTGGGAGAGATGGGTGCAGCCAGGTTCCCTGTCCCTTGTTCTCGCCTCCCTCTGATAGGAACAACTAAGGTCCCATGACAGTCCTGTCACTCTGCCTGGGTGCCTCACCTCCACAGCAAACTCCACGTCATCACAGGTACCCCCATCTCCCCGCCATGTACCCCACTTCTTTCCGAGGTACCTCAGTTCCCCACACTGCCCCACTCAGATCACATCACCCTCCAGTGCATGCGTCACAGACATCGTGTCTGGCGTTTGACGTGCTCTGAGTCCCTGCCACGGTCACCAGAAGCAGCCCGTCTGACCCGCCGGGTACGGGGTAGAAACCAGAGGGGAAACGGGACCTGATCCCACGCAAGCAGCTGGGCCTCTGCATACAGGTCAGAGTTTGGCCCGCCCAGCCCCCTTACGTCGGCTTTGCCGACGCCGGCCAGGTGGCAAGCCTCACGGCTGAGGTGTTCCAAACAGAGTGGCTTGCACACACGTGCGTGTCTGTAGTGACACCTACTCAACACTCATGAGCGTTTCAGTGCACTGTTGGGTTGCTAAACAGAAATACCTGATGCCGGGTGATGTGTAAAGAATCAGGGTTTGTTTGGCTTATAACTCCAGTGGGTGGAAAGCCCAAACCCACAGGCCCAGCCTCCGGTCCTACTTCACAACATGGCCGACAGAGACAGGAAAGAAGAGAGACGCTTGCAAAGGGAGAGAGAGCGGCCTGCAGGCACCATCTTACTCTTAGCACAGCTTGCTCCGGTGTGAAGTGAGAACTCCCTCCTCCCACAAATAGCACGAATCTTGTCATGAGGGGAGTGACCCCTTAGTCCAACAGTCCCTGAACCTTACCCCTGAAGGTCCTCCCACCTCCCAGCACCACTAGGGACCAAGCTCCCAACACATGAGTCTTCAAGGACAAACCACTCCGCAGAAATCTGTCTGTGCAGGCTCTGTGTTGGGCCTTCGTACGTGTGAACACCTTCAAGCCTGATCCACTCCCGGGGCAACGGTGTTCTCGAACTGATTTTACAGAAAAGGAACTTATCCAGGGCCACATAGCTTATAAACTGTACAACTGGAATTTGAACCCTGACCTCCCCAACTCCAAAATCTGCCACCCCACACCACGAATTACCTTATACTGATAGCAGAGAAGGCAGCACATACCAGATGCAGTGGGCAGTCAGCCTTTGATTAAAATCGGCTATAGGGGGCTGGCAGGTAGCCTGGTGGTTAAGGACACTGGACTCCCGCACGGGCGACTGTGGTTTGAGTTCCACACCTGATAGCTTGTTTTCTAGTTCTCTCTCTCTCGCTCGCTCATCAAAATTAAAGATAAATAAATTAAATTAAATAATTCTTAACAAAAATCGGCCATAGGACCCCTGCTCTGGGGGTGATCCAGTGGTGGTCAAAATTGATGACATATCTCTGTGTACCAGCCTCAGGTCAGAGAATGCACCTGCCCCTGGGCACCAGGTAGTAAGCCAGCTTCCTAAGCACCTCACGGTTGTGAGCTGTCCTCAGGCTCCTTCCTCCCAGGCCTAAGTTCCCGCCCAAGCCTGGACCCTCAGCCAGCCACTTCAGTATATCCCCCGCAGCCTTGTCTCCTTGACCTGCCATTGGTCTGCAGTGCAATGCCCAAACCCGGCCACTCCTGCCATCTTTTTCATCCCACTTACTGGACGTGGAGCTCTGCAGAAGCAAAGTGCAGAGGTTTAGAGTCATGCTCTCCAGCCGATTGACTCTCCTCTCTCCCTCTCCTCCCTTGACGTCACAACACCGGATATTTCAAGGCCTAAAAGACCAAGCCTAGGAAGGTTCAGAAAACATGACAGGGTCTAACACGGTGCCTGGTACATGGGGTTGGTGGGTACATGGATGTAAGTCGTTTATAATATAGAGACACTCTGGGACAAGACGGTGAGGGTTAAGCCATTGGGTCCCACATAGCTGACTCTGTGGTTCAAGTTCTGAACCTGGCAGCTTGATGCGTGTGCACCTGTGCCCACAAAATCCCAAGAGGAGAGTGGAGGCGGGGGGATTGCATGGCCAGCACCCCCCGGAAGGTGATTTCTCACTTTCCAGAGTGTATGTGCCCTATACACAAACGAAAGCAAAAACAACAAAACCCTTAGGATAGACGGTCAGTTTCTGGTTATTCATCCATATAAGCACTCTATGTTTTTATTATTTGTGAAAGAGATGTATTAGCCTTAGGACAGGCCTGTTTCAGTTGTTCAAGAGACAGACAAAAAAGAGAAAAACAGAAAACATAAATATGGATCGAACAGTTAAGTGTATTTAAATGTGTCATTTACTTTCTGTCCATATAAAATCACTATATTACACACGCACACAACTTTCAAGACGACCAGAACTGGATTCAACTGATTTTGCACATCCACACTGAGCAAGAACCAACCGTCTCCACTTTCTCTTCAGAACTCTTTTTTTTTTGGAGAGGTTTTCGCTATATGGCGCGTGCGCTTGCCAGACAGACAGAGACATAGAGACAGAAAGGGAGAAATCACCCCCCAGGGGGGATGGTCACGCCGCAGTCCCTTCTCCTCCATTCTCCTCTTGGGATCTTGGGCACGCATGCACACGCGCCTGGCGTGAGTTTTAAGCCACCGGGTCCGGGACGCAAACCGGTCAATTACGTGGGAGTCCAGTGACATAGCCATTATGCTAACTGCTGGTCCCCTCTTCAGAACTCTTTACCATAGACTAAAAAATGACAGACCAGAGGTCAACTTAAATAAAATCACTGTAGAACAGTGATTTTGTCTATAACGTTAGGGTACAAGAGAGTCATTCCGAAAGCCTCTTTTAAAAACCAATTTCATTAACACTTACTTAAAAACAGTTTTCTAGTTAGCAGTTAACAGCTAACTGACACGGCAAGAGACCACGGGGTTGATTCCACGCCCCCAGAGAACCAATGCCCAGCAGTCCTGGATGAGGGGACACAGGCTGGGTACCCCTCCCCGAAGTGCGTAAGACCAGGAGTGTTTTGGATCTGAATCTGTGAGCTATCCTGGGGATGGCACCAAGTCTAACAGAGTCTGTCTCGTTACACCTTCCACACAGCATGACGGGGTTTATGCAGGTTTTGTGCTGCGTTGTTTTGGGACCACCGCACGAGGCCGGGGGAGTTTTCCACTCAGGTGTTGGTGATTTTGGGTGTCCGACCCATTATGCTCAGCCTGCATCTTGTGAAGTCACCCAAGCCGAGCTCCGCTACCGTGGGCCACTGAGACTATGGGTGGCTGCACACCCCCCTTGGCCTCGGTCCTCCTCGGGTTTAGCATTCGGACGTCACAGGGAGGGGTGCCCTCCTGTCACTCCAGGAACCGGTCAACTGGCACTCGGGCCACACGCTGTGCTCACGGTGGAGCTCCTGTCTCTGCCATCGGCAATACTTCTTAAAATCTGTCTATTTTTCATTTGTTTAAATTATGGTAAAGTATATATAACATAAAATGTTCTGTTTTAACCATTTTTTAAGTGTACAGTTCAATGGCATTAAACACATTCTTTTTTTTTTTTTTACAGAGATTTTTGCCATAGGGCATGTGCAGTCACCAGAGAGACAGAGACAGAAAGCAATAAACCTCCCCCTTCCCCCACAGGGGTCCCGGGGCAGGTGGCCACACTGTAATCCCTTCTCCTCCATTCTCCTCTTAAGATCTTGGGCACTCACACATATGCGCCCGATGTGAGGTTAAAGCCACTGGGTCTGAGACTCGAACCACGGTCAATTATGTGAGAGTCCAGCCATGTAATCATTATGCTATCTGCTGGCCCCACATTTGTCCCAACCCGGGGGGACAGTCGAACAGGTTTCCTGAGGGAAGGAGTGAGAGCCGGGACAAGCGGCGCAGTGTTACAAGACTGAGACGACACGGTGCCTTCAGGGTCGTCCGTTTATTGTGACCAGCATGGTACAGACTGGAGAGGATGCGGTGTCACAGCTCTTCAGGGTCCTCCAGAGATGATATGGTGTTACAACTCTTCAGGGTCTTCCGGGTCCTCTATGTCATCTTCCTGGTCGTCTGTGTCGTCTTCCTGGTCCTCTGGCGATTGTGGGCCAGGCATCGTGGTTATATACATGCTGGTGGGCCATGATTGGTTGTAAAAGGTGGGTTATGATTGGTTGTAAAAGGTGGGTTATGATTGGTTGTAAAAGGTGGGTTATGATTGGTTGTAAAAGGTGGGTTATGATTGGTTGTAAAAGGTGGGTTATGATTGGTTGTAAAAGGTGGGTTATGATTGGTTGTAAAAGGTGGGTTATGATTGGTTGTAAAAGGTGGGTTATGATTGGTTGCTTTTGACCAATCATGAGGTGCCAGATATGCAAATCTGAGGGATTCTGTGGAGATTCTAGTATGGTTTCGAAGGTCAGGTTTTTGAAGGGAACCAATTGTGGCCTTTGGCATTGTGTAATCATTTGCTTTCTGAGAAACCAGTGATGTTCACTGGTACGCAGCCTCCCACATATCCCCCTTCTCTGTTTTAATTTGAGAGATGAGGAAAAGACCTGGGGGAATCGTGCCTGTCTTAGGTTGGAGTCGTTTATGGAACTATATGTCCATTCTTACCCGTCATTGGAGAGTCCCATAGATATGATGGGCCTCCTGTCTTAGGTGGAAGGACTGAACAGTTATTGGGTTCATCAGACTCTCTTACCTGTCAATAAGAGGCAGTGCTGAGGCGGTAGTGTTATAGGGTGGTGGCCGTTTTTTGAAGGGCGACCATTCGAGGTTATTATATTTGTCAGCCTCGGCCTCTAGGATTTCCTCCTCTGAACTAGTTGATGACTCGTTTTTCTTTGGCTCTTGTAGAGCCTTAAGGTTGTTTTCCTTTTTTTGTTTTTTAGAATCCTTGGTTAGATCTGAGGTGGCTATAGCCTCCTCCTGGGGTTGATCATTTTGCATGATCTGCTCTCCCTTAGCGACCATAGCGGCAATTTTTGGGTCACTGGGGCGGAGACTGAGAATTTCGTTTATTAAGTTCCAGTACGAAAAAGTAGTCACGGGAACTTTTTCTGGGCCGAATGTGGTATAATAATCTTTTAAAGCATCCCCTACTCTTTTCCACCTTTTCTCATCTATGGTTCCTTCTTGAGAGAACCATGGACAAACTTCTTTTAAGAAATCAAAAAAGGAGAGCAACTGCTTAATCTTAATCTTAACTCCCCATGTTTTCAAGGCTTCTTTCAAGCCCTGAACAAATAATTCGTGCTAAGCTCTTGTTTGTGCTGACTAAGCTCTTGTTCATGCTGACTAAGCTCTTGTTTCATTATTACCCTTATTACTTGTCCCATAATTACCCTTATTACTTATAAGTAAGCGACTTTTGTTACTTACCGGGACGATTCTCTGTCATCCCCTCCCGGACGATTCTCTGCCATCCTTTCTCGGAATGATTCTCTGCCGTCCCCTCCTCAGGTGCTCTTCACTGGATCCTTCATACTCAGGTCCCTTGTCTGGGTGCCACGTGTCCTGACCCGGGGGGACAGTCGAACAGGTTTCCTGAGGGAAGGAGTGAGAGCCGGGACAAGCGGCGCAGTGTTACAACATGGAGACGACACAGTGTCTTCAGGGTAGTCTGTTTATTGTGGGCAGCATGGTACAGCACAGAGACGACATGGTATCACAACTCTTCAGGGTTGTCCGGAGATGATGCGGTGTTACAACTCTTCAGGGTCTTCCGGGTCATCTGTGTCATCTTCCTGGTCGTCTGTGTCGTCTTCCTGGCCCTCTGGCGATTGTGGGCCAGGCATTGTGGTTATATACATGCTGGTGGGCTATGATTGGTTGTAAAAGGTGGGTTATGATTGGTTGCTTTTGGACCAATCATGAGGTGCCGGATATGCAAATCTGAGGGATTCTAGTAGCCAATCAGAGTATGGTTTTGAAGGTCAAGTTTTTGAAGGAAACCAATTGTGGCCTTTGGCATTGTGTAATTGTTTGCTTTCTGAGAAACCGGCGATGTTCGCTGGTACGCAGCCTACCGCACACATTCTTACTGTTTTTAATCAATGTCATCACAATCCATCTCTAGCTCTTTTTTAAATTTTCTAAAACTGAAATTCTATACCCACTAAACAATGTCTCTGTCTTGTCAGGATTTGGAGCATGCACAAATGTTTTTCAAGCTACAGGGCCAGGATTTGAACCATTGTGGGCCATGTGGGATCTGGCTTCCTTAACCACTAGGCTATGGAGTCAGCCTCGCCACTATTTCCGTTGATAGGAATTTGACTTCTCCAGGTACCTCATAGACATGGACGCACATAGCATTTGTCCTTTGGGGATTGGTTTATTCCACTCGCGATAATGCTCTCAAGGTTCATCCATGTTACAACATGTGCCAGAATTTTCTTACTTTTCAAGGTTGGGTAATGTTGTCTGTGCACACCGCAGTCTGTGGATTCACCCATCCATCAGGGGACACGTGACTGCTTCCGCTCATGCCATGCGGAACACACAGCGGCTTCAGCTTCCCAGTCAGCTGGGAAGGCTGGGGGTGGGTTGTGGCATGAGGCCTGGTTAGAGGTGCTTGTCTTTCTCTCTCTCTCTCTTACTCTCATGAAAGAAATAAACTTTAAAATAGCAATAGTGATAAAATAATGATGCATAAAATAATGATGATGATACTCTAAACATGAGTGTTCCCTACTTCTTAACATCCTCTTGATCTTCCCTTCTGACTAGAAGCCACATAACTTTCAACAACCACAAAGCCTTGATTTTTCAGGACAGTCCCAGTTATATTAAAAAAAAAAAAAAAATTGTTGTTCCCGCAAGCCACAAGAAGTCCCAGAAATTTCAGTAAATGTTCTTCTTCTGAGTATCATATCCAGAAAAGACACAAAAGTCCTTTAGAAGATCTTGTGTTTTTCCCTTCAGGAAATGCCATCACTACGTAACGTCTCCCCTGCATTATATAAAGAGCAAGCATCTTTGCTTGGCCCTGCCGTCTCCAGGTGCTGTCCCTGTCCTTCCGTTTGCTGCCAAGCCTGTCTCCAAGTGGTCCCCCACACACTTCTCGGCTTCCTCACCCCCGCTACTTCCTTAATGCCTGCAATCTGGCCTTGGCACAACTACCAAATCTGCTGCTCTTGCCAAGGTCACTGAGGACTTCCTTTTTAAACAAGTTCAATTGTTCTCCTTCTTGATCATGAAATGCATGCTCATTGTAGAATAGTTGGCACATACAGAGCCGTGCATGGGAGCCAGAAAGGACCACTTATATGTAAATTGCACCTGGAGGCATCTGCAATTAGTGTTGCTGGCATATTTCCTTCCAGTCTTTTTTCTTGATTCCAAACATTTTCTCACTTCCCATCACTTTCATCTTTACTGATCCCAGTTGCTCTTAATGCTACTGACTGCTTCTTCTCACAACTCCCTCCTTTGGCCTGCTTCTCTAGTTTTTGTGTTCACTTTTGTTTTTTTAGGTTTTATGGGGCATGTACACTTGCCAGAGAGAGAGAGAGAGAGAGATGATGATGAGAGGGAAAGTGAGAAATCACCCTCCTTGGGAAGATGGTCACACTGTAATCCCTTCTCCTCCTGGGATTTTGGGCATGCACACACATGCACCTGGTGTGATTTTCAAGCCCCCAGGCTGGGACTTGAACCACCATTGGCCACGTGGGATTGAACACCTTAACCACCACGCCACCTGCTGGCCTGCTTTTCTGGTTTCTGTCTCAGTTGTCACCTAGGGCACTTCTTTATCAGAAGTCAGAAACAGCTCGGGTATTCGGGCATCGAACTCAGGCCGATAAAGCTCAGGGTCAGCAGTTAGGTCTTCCCAGCTCCCCAGGCAGGTTGTCACTGTGTCCTCAGTCCCTTCCTGTTTCCTCTGTGTGCTCTTCATCCTTCTGCTGCAGGAAGAACTACCTCGGCTTACAATCTCCTTTCACGTGACTGTGTCTCTTTTGGACTGTCAGCTTCTTAAGAGCAGGGACCCTCTCTTGTGGACCCTTGTATTTCCTGAACCCCATTGGCCAGTTGAAAGTCCTAGAGGAGAGCTGACCTAACCAAGGTCACACGGACGCACACTGGCTGAGAGGGCACTACACCCCAGGCTGACGGAACTCCTGGTCCCGAGTTTATTCTGCCTCTTGGAAGAACCACAGTCATGTAGGATGCAGGAAGGATTATGGCATGCCCACCAGAAACCTCCAGGCCTCCAGACATGAAGGCAGCATGTAAGACCCTAAGGAAGGCAAAGGAAAGCAGAGGTAAGGCCGGAGCTGTGTCTGCCTGAGGACAGGACGGGCCAGCCTCACTGCCCCCTCACCCCGTTTGTGGAGAGCAGCAGTTCTCTGGGACTCACTCCAGTCCCAGGCTAGAGCTCTGTAATCCACTGGGACACCTCACCCAGAAGCCCTTCCATAAACATGACTCGGTCTATCCTCCTCCAAACATTTGAGCCAGATAAATGGGAGGCCCAGGGTCCACCTGCTACACGAACAGGCGACAGTTCAGAGAGGACACGCATGGCTCTGACCAGGATGTTGGGGACAACTGTGGAGGAAGAAGCCCTGCACCCTCCAGCTCCGTACTAGAGGGTGGGCAGAATTTGACATGGAAATAAAACGCACAAAGGAAGCAGCCTGAGGCAGCTCTCAGACACCAGTTAGTATGCAGTGCCTGAGCCCAGCTAACCAGTCAGCAGCCTCCTGGGCAACCCCAGTGCTCTCGGGGCATTCTCAGAACGACCCAAGGCACTCCCCAAACTGCTCTCACATAGCTACAGCAGCGCCAGCAACAAATGTGTGTGCCGCAGGGGACGGGGTGACGGGGTGCTTGACGGAAGGGCTATAGGCTTCGAAGACAGCCAGGTTTCAGACCTGCTTCTGCGCTGGGCGTGTGCAGGGGCCCGGGATCTGATGGGTCGGAGGGCTGGAGGAGGGGGATGGCGGCGTGACCGCACCCCGTGGGGCTCATCTTTCTCTCTCTCTTCATGTGTGTCTACATGCTCTATCATGAGTAAAGAAAAGGGGGGGGCTGCTTTAGCCTTCGCTAGTTCTGTTACTGTGGGCGAGCCACGTAACATGTGAGTCTCAGTTTCCTCTTCAATAAAATGGGGGTGACAGGACCTACCTTGGGCAACTGTGTGGATCAGAATGCCAGGCATGCGATAGGTGCTTACGATTATTACTATTTTAAGGACTATCATGTCAGCTATAAACAACCCTGGGGAAGCAAGCCAGCCATTGGAGGGGCTTGATCAGGTTCTTCTTTTTCTTTTTTGTTTTAGTGTGCATAATTCACCAGAGACAGGACAGAGAGAGGGAGGAGGAAAGTGAGAAAGCGCCCGCAGGAGGCAGGTAGCCACTCACAATCCCTTTCCCCCATTCTCCTCTTGGGATTTGTGGGCACACCAACACACACACACACACACACACACACACTCACAGACACGCCCAGCATGTTTTTCAAGCCTGGGACTTGAACCACACAGTCAGCCATGTAAGACCCGACTGACTTATCCTCCATGCCATCTGCTGGCCCACCTTAGTCAAAGGTTCCCGCACTCACCCTCACCTCTGACTCCTGCCCTCCACCATGTCTGTCTCCACTGTGATGAGATGGGATCAGAAGACCTGAGTTTTATTCCACTTGTCTATGTGACCTTGAGCAATGAATTTGCTTTTTTTTTTTTTTTTTTTTTTGAGCTTGAGAAATGATTTTTTTTTTTTTTTTTTTTTTTTTACCATAGGGTGCTTGCACTCGCCAGAAAGACAGAGACAGAGACAGAAAGACAGAAAGCAAGAAATCACCCCCTGGGGGGATGGCCACGCCACAATCTCTTCTCTTCCATTCACCTCTCGGGATCTTGGGCACACACGCACACACACCCGGCGTGAGTTTAAGCCACCGGGTCAGGAACTCAAACCGCGATCAACTACATGGGAGTCCAGAGACATAGCCATTACGCTAACTGCTGGTCCCATTGAGCAAAGAATTTTAGCTCAGTGTCTCCACTTATAAAATGGGGCTAGTCATTCCTACCCCACAAGATCAGAGAGGATCTATCTCATATGTACGTTAAGGCCCGTGCCAGCAGGCCAGCAGTTAACATGGTGGTTAAGACACTGGAGTCCCACATAGCCCACTACGGCTGGACTCCCAGACCTCGTGTCTTACTCTGTCTCTAGTGAGTACATGAGCCCCGTAGCAAATTTTAAAAATAATGATAATAAGTAAAATAAATTAATAAGTCTTTAAAAGAAAGGAAAGCCCCTGCCAGCAAACCCAGGTGCTGCATCAATGTTCTGGAGATCCTTTTCTCCCATCACCACCCTTGCCAGAGCCCAGTGGGGGGTCCAGGACTGGGCCGCAGGTCTGCACTGCCGGGTGGCAGGGTGTGGAGGGGTGGGCAGGGCCCAGAGCTGAGTGCATAAATAACCAGCCTTCCCAGCTTTGCTTCCAAAGTCCTGGTCTCCAACCCTTTAATCATGGAGCTGCTCTTCCCTGGCCACCTTCCAGGGCCCCGCCCGCCCACTTCCATGCAGAGGGGTGCCCGAGGAGGGAGCCCTGCCTCTTCTCAGCCTGCCCGTATTGCATGGCATGCTCACTAATAGATCCCAGGAACCCGGGGCTCCTCTCTCAGCAGCCTCACCTCATACCCAGCATCCCCTCACCCCATGTGGCTTCCCCTGCCTCATAGGCTTGGCTCTGGGCCCCCCACTATCACCCTGTCTCTGACCAGACCTGTCCCTTAGCCCTGCCAGACTGGAAAATGGGTTTGTCACATCAGTGTCCTCCTCTCCATGGTGACCATATTGTACAACCCGAAGCGTCAGTCCCCAAGGCCTGATAGTTCCAAGCATTCTCATGGGACAATGGAAACCTAATATTAGAAAGTGAGCCGGTCTCAGAAAATCCAGGACATGTGTTTGCCATGTTGGTTACCAGCCCCCTCACTGCAGGCGAACCTCTTTTTATGCAAGGCGGAGTATTCCTTTGGGATCAGGAGTGAGAAGTATGTTGGGGGTGGGAGTGAGGAGAGGGGATTGCATATGAAATCACATTTGGCATCTTGAGTCGTTTTTTTAATGCACTAATGGAGTTGGCTTCTTCAAGGAAAAAAGCCAATGATTCTTTTTCATATGGGAATGAATTCATATGGGAAAGAGCTCCAATCGAGAAGGCTATTTTTAGATTTGGGTATAAAGGATCTGCTTAACTGAGGCACACCGGTGTTCCACGTGCACCCGTTTCATTGAGGTTTCCCTCTCAGCTTCCCTGGTGTCGGCACTCGACTGCCAGCACACCTGTCCCTGACGGACCTGAGGTGTGAGGTGTTGCCGGGTACCAGCACCTAGGCACAGACGACGCCAGCCTGGGTTTGAATCTTGCTGCGCTGCTTGCTTCCCGTCCAGCTGACCTTACCTCCAATACCTCGTAGACTGTGGGATCAGGATGGCGGCAGCGGGGAGACCCAGGGTTTGGGGGAAGCAATATCCTTCCCCACCAGCTCAGATGGGAGGGTTAGATCCGATCACAGAAGAGATGCATCCATGGGACCAGCAGTTAGCGTAATGGCTATGTCGCTGGACTCTCATGTAGTTGACCGCATTTCGCATCTCGGACCCGGTGGCTTAAAACTCAACACCGGGTGTGTGTGCGTGCGTGCCCAAGATCCCAAGAGGAGAATGGAGGAGAAGGGATTGCGGCGTGGCCATCCCCCCTGGGGGTGATTTCTCACTTTCTATCTCTCTGTCTCTGTCTGTCTGGCGAGCGCATGCGCCCTATAGCAAAAACCTCTCCAAAAAAAAGAAAAAGAAAAAAAAAAGAGAGACGCATCCATGAGATTGCCTCCTCCCAGGACTCTGCCTTCAGAAGTTCTTAAAAAATAACAGCTGCCAGGGGACTGACAGGTGACATGGTGATTAGGGCGCTGGACACTCCCACATGGTCATCCATGGTTCAAATCCCAGACCTGGTAGCTTGCTTTCTCACTTTCCCTCTCTCTGTCTCTCTCTGGTAAAATTAAAATAAATGAATGATGAAGTAAAATAATTCTTAAAAAAACAAACAAATAAACCTGCCAGCGTAGGGAGCACATCTGCCCATTTCCCCAGCACACCATTCGACTGCTCACCCGAGCCCGTCCTGCTTTTGTAAATCATCTTCAACCAGGGCCCTCCTTAGCCCGGACCATCCCCACCCCTCCTGAGTTCTGAGCACGGGCAGGCAGTGAAGCTGCAGGGCCAGCAGACCAAGGCCCCTCCGTGAGCACTCCCGCTGGTCACTGCCTCCCTGCTCCCAGGTACTCTCAGAGTGTCAGGCTCCCAGAGTCCTGGGCCGGGGAGTGTCCTCAGGGAGCCGTGGGCTTCCAGCCCCTGTAGTACAAATGGGAGATCGAGGCCGGGAGGCATCGCTACTCAAGGTCTTGGAGGTGGTTAGTGCCAGTGCCAGCCAGAGAACAACTCCTGTGAGGTGCGGACTGCTCCTGCTCTCGCCAGGTCCCCCAGGAGGGCTTCCAGTCTGGCTGCCCTGAGGGCCCGCATCCCGCCCAGGCATGGTCTGTCTCCCTGTGGAGTGCACGCCCGGAGCTCTGAGTAAGTGGTGTTGGCTGACGGCTGACAGCATTCTTCACAAAGGAAGATCTAAAAAGAGCCCTGGACGCCTCCTCGTTTTCCATCCTCGTCTTCGGGAGGCAGTGTGTGCCGGGAAAGAATGTGGACCTGGAGCCAAGGCACGTGGGAGCCGGTGGACGGCACGGAGCACACACGGCCAGGGACCAGCGCAGGCCCGGCATGGGACAGGTGCAAGGCAGCGGAGGCCATTATCTGATCCTGCTGCTGGGTGACTTTGGGAAAGTCAACCAACTTCTCAGTCTTGGTTTTCTGGAAAACGGGAACCATAAGGCACGTCGGCCTACCTCCCAGGGGAGTCCGCTCTCCCAGGGGCTGCGCAGGGCTTCAAAGAGCAGGAAAGAGATGGCATGGGTTTAGTACAAGTTCAAGGGCAGGATGGGAATTCCAGGTTGAGGAAGCCACAAGATAAAGTGATGCAGGAGGAAACTAAGGGATGGGGAAAGTGGGCCTTTTGCGGTGGCCACCGAACACGAAGCCCTAGGGCCTGCCGGTGGTGTGGCCGTTAGGTCGGCTGGATTCCCACATGGCCAATTATGCAGTTCAAGTCCCGGGCCCGTGACCTGAAAAACATGCTAGGCACGTGTGCATGCGTGCCCAAAATGTGACCTGAAAAACATGCTAGGCACGTGTGCGTGCATGCCCAAAATCCCAAGAGAAGAATGGAGGAGATGGAATATTAGTACAGCCATTTCCCCAGGGGTTGCTTTCTCACTTTCTCTCTCTCTGTCTCTGGTGAGCACACATGCCCTATAGCAATTTTTAAAAAAAGAAAAAGAAAAAACAATACATGACTCTTATGTACACGCTGCCGACCCTCACTCCCTGCATCGCCACCTGAGGACTGCAGCCCCGAGGGGAATCAGCATTTAGCGAGTTGCTACTGCTTGTCCCGCACACAGGTACCTTACTTAACCCTCCCTACAGTCCTGCTGGGGCTCTGCTGGCCTGCGGATGAAGGCTGAGTGCCTCAGCGTCACGTCTGCTGAGCGTGCAGGGCTGAGTTCACTCACATCCCGGTTCCGGTCTGTGGCCAGAACTACTCTCCCTGTGTCACTGGCCTGAGCTGCTTCAGTCTTTCAGATCCTCCTCAACTCCAGAGAGCTCTCCTCACCCCTCCGTGCCCAGCATCCCTCCCGCCTCACCCTGGGATGGCTGCACGACCTCCTTGCTGGGACGCAGGAGGCTGTGTCATGACATGGCATGTTCCCCTGTTGATGGGGCTGTGAGAACTGCGTTCAGGGGCAGCCTGGTGTGTGTCTGCACTTTTCTGAGAAACAGCCTTAGTTCTCATCCGAGTTAGAGGAACGGCCAAGCCCAGAAAGCTCAGGAGACTCCAGGCCCCACAGCTCTCTGCTGGGCCGCTACTGACTCTCAGCCCTGGCCCTGTGGACAGGTCCTCAAACTCCAGGTGAGAAATGGGGCCGGAGCCCCTGCTAGCCACAGCTGCCATTCCCCTGCAGCAGGTGGGCCAGGGCAGGACGACCAGCACTCCTCAGCATCGAGAGCTGCAGGGACACCTTGCCAGACGTCCCGTCCTCACGCGGGTGGCTTCGTTCTACTCCCTGCTTTATGGAGGCAGAGGTCTGGCAGGAAGGGGTGCAAGTCTGGCATGGCGGAAGGCAAAGTAGGGGCAGGCTTGGCTTTGGGCTTCTAGAGGCATCCAGGGTGGGGTGCATCGTAGGACGAGCAGCTGGGCCTGGGCCGTGGGCGCTGACAGAGCAGAGAGGACCTGCCCATCCTCCTCGGGCCTGGGCAGAGGAAGAGTGAGTGACAGCAACAGGTCCAAGCCAAGTGGCCTGAAGGGGCCCTCGAGCCACTTCAGCCACCATGGAGGCCCCGGAAATACCAGGGTTGGGAGGGGCCCTGGGGAGACAGAGGCCAAGCCTCCTATCACTTGGGTCTCTGCCAGGCCACCCTTCAGGGCCGGCCACACTGGCTGCCTCTCCCTACATCTTTCACGGCCATGGGACCCTTGCCGCTTCCCCCAGTGGGCCGAGCTTCCTCTCCTATCAAGCTCTCACACCGTACTCAGAAGGACCTTGTATGTTTTTCAAATTAATGTAATTAAGAGCATTAAAGTTTGAGAACGATAGAGTTTTTCATTTTCCTTTTATTTGATTAGAGAAATTCCCACTGCACAGTTCCTCCAAATGAAACCCAGACCCGAGCCCATTGTTCCGGGGCTTCCATGAGAATGTGTTACCTTTCAATCTCACACACTAATGTGTTTAGCGTTCCAGTCCCCCCCAGGCAGCTTCAGGAAGGATCTGGAGCCTTGATTAAAGCGGCCTTTGCCGGGCAGGAATGTGGGCTCCTCCGCCTGCGAGTCACAGAGGGGCTGGGGATTTGCTCGCAGAGACTCTACTCCGATGGCCGGCAGGGCACCGGGCTCCGTGGCAGGCGGG
>NW_006160231.1:937312-946296 GCF_000334495.1 Tupaia belangeri chinensis | reverse complement strand
GGCCCCCCCGCCTGCGAGTCACAGAGGGGCTGGGGATTTGCTCGCAGAGACTCTACTCCGATGGCCGGCAGGGCACCGGGCTCCGTGGCAGCTGGGCCTGGGTGTAATGAGGCATTTTCCTCTCTTCTGCCTCTCCCTAGATCTCTGCACCATCCTTAGCCCTAACACATTCGCACGTGTACAACACAGCGCGCACACATCGGCCTCTTCTCTCCTCTCTATGTTCTCGGCCTCCTCTTCTCTCGTTCCCATCTTCTGGTCCCTCCATTGCTGCGTGGGCCCCAAGGCAGCCCCTTTATGGTCAATTCAGAGGTGTGTTCAAGAACTCGTACTGCCTGCACCTCCTTCAGTCAGGCCCAAAGCCCTAAGGTGAGGAGCAGAATTAAAGCCAAAAGTTAGAAATTGATTAGAGGAATATGTAAAGGAAGGCCTGGGAGAGGGAAGGGGAGGGTCATAACCCCTGTTAAAAAATTCGACTCGTGCCAAATTTAAACAGGATGTTAAATCTACACCCCTCCCACCCCAAATCACCAAAGGCTCAGCACTTGGAGGCCAGGTTCCTTCCTCTTCCAGCCAGGGCAGCTGGTCCAGGCCCCAGGGCAGCTCATGCCCTGGGACAGGAAGTTGGTGGGACTTCCCTGCCCCGGTGGCTCTCATCCTGAGAACCTCTAACAGCCCAATCCGGGGTCCTAGGAGACACCACCAGGACTTGGCCCAAATTAGGCAAAACTGAAAACGATCATGCTGTGAGCTACAATCCAAACTAAAAATAAGCCTGTCAGCTCTCTGAGACAGCCCCGGCTACTCCTGGGTCCCAGAGAGTCAGGGAGAGGTTGGGACAGAAACGTGATACATCCTCATCCCCACTTCCAAGCTGCCTTGACCCTGCTGCATTCCCACGTGCCTCGGAGTCATCCCACAAACATCCAGGGAGGCCCGCACCTTGCAGAGCTGAGCATGCACCGTGGGAGGTTCAGAGAGGGGTGTTCTCCCGCACTTCGGTTAAAGAGGTGGGGATCTGAAGTACTTCAGATTGTCCCTTGTGGTAACATTCTCTAAGGAAGACGAACCCCCACAACCCTCAACCAACCTGGATCAGCAGGGACCCACCCACGCTGGCAGATAAGAGGCTCACCTAGTTTGTCCAGGCTGAAGAAGCCTTAACTCAGAGCCCTCTCTTGCATTCTCCCTTCCAGGCCTCGGTAGAGTCCCACACCTGGCTGTTCCTATGTGTAAATCCCAAGCAATCCACAAGCTCAGATTGTTTTTAGTTAGGCTACTCTGGAGAAGCTTGGAGACACAAGTATGGAGGCAGAGAGGCCAACATCTACCTGGGTCAAGGAAGGTGGAGGCTGAATTAAAGCTCTGGAGGAGGGATGAGGAGAAGCGAGAGAACTTCAGGGATGAGTTGTCTGGGTCTTGGACCAGGTCCCCTCCTCCTTCCTGCGGCTGCTGCCTCATTTATTCTGCTGTGTCAAGGGAGGAAAATAACGCTGCCACATGGGCTGGGAAAGTTGGAGGACGATTTGCAAGGCTAAGTGAGGGGCGCTCACTGTCCTTTTGTTCATGCACACACTCAGGCAATACTTGGCCGATGAGATAAATCCACCTACACCTTTAAGAAGGTCTAACCCTTGGATCCGTCCCAGAGTTCTGCCGCAAACATCTGCCAGGGCCAACAACCCCCAGGGAGCAGATGCATAATGTGAGCTGCATTTGGATGAAGAAGAGGTTGGAGGAGGTAGTGAGGGAATCTGGGTTGCAATGGAAACTGCTCAGGAATTTGGCTTCATGGCTGAGTGGATTCTTCCTAGTCGAGCACCTCAACGTATGCTCTCTCTGTTATCCGTGCTGCAGGGAAGGCTGGGGAGGGGGTGGATGATACCAAAGGTGAATAATCCAGAGGCTGTTTCTGACATTCAGGCTGAACGTGGCCAGTTGTTTTTTCCCCCCTTGCTCAGAAAGTTGCTTCCCTAAGCAGGATTTTCTTTGACTAGTTTTCAGAATTTACTCATGATTTCCAACCACGAGCAATGCTTCCCCAAGATGACCAGTCTTGGCTTTATCTTGAGCTTCATTCAAACCACACACACAGAAAGCAGAGAGTGAAGGGGATGGTGAACCACGATGGTCTTGGGGCCGGGCACTCTTATCGAGGGGTCAGAATTCACTGTGGACAAGTCCCTGGGTGAAAGAACTATTGGGGAATGTTCTAGCCCACCCGTCCCTGCTCATGCTGACGTACTTCATGGACACAGCCACAAGACATGCTCAGGCCTGGGTGGTGGGCTGGTAAGAAGGGAGATCAACTCAGATTATATGGGATCTGGGTACTGGGCTGAGGGCTAGCGGCTTCCGAGAAAGGTAGCATAGGAGCCAGGTTACCATTTCCACGTGACTGTGGAAGCCTCCGTCTAATCTCAGCCCATATCCCTGTAGGGCTGCCAGCACAGAGGCTCAGAACGTAGGGGCCACGCAGGAGCCAGTGCCCTTGCCCCGGGGTCCTCTGTGGCACGTGCAAAGGGTGAGGAAAGGCAGGGTTCTGTACCACAGGCGTGGCCCCGCCCCCACGTAGCTCACAGTCCGAAAGGCACTGCAGCAGGGATTCATCTCTGAGTTTCAATTTTCATGGAAATGAACCATTTTATCTCAGAACACAGGGAGGAAAATGAATTTCCTTTCCTTAATGCAGATGGACTAAATCCCCTTCACTTCCCTGCTTTAAAAAGAAATCCCAAAGCTGCTGCCATTCACTCTGTTGGATGCCAACTGATAGCCCGGAAAAAGGCCAGATCCTTGCAGCTCCTCTGTCTGGCCCTGGTGGAGCTGCTGCAGCCACCGCTGGGTGTCAGGGAGCTCAGGCAGGACCAGTGCAGGGCTAGGGAGCAGCCTGCCTTGGAGAAGGTTACAGCCTGGAGGAGGCCTGAGTGCTCTCGGGAAGGGTTTCACAAAACATCGTCCGACTAGTTTGCTGCCCAAACACCAGCCCACGCCTGGCAAGCCTCTCGCCAGCCCACAGAATACAACACAGAAACTTTGTCAGCCACGTACCCTGCCTGGTGCTCAACAACCGAGTGTTGACTGGCATGGAGGCGTCAGCTCTGGCACTGGCACCCCGATTTCCTTCCTCGGGATCCTGAGAGAAGCTACTTACACTGGTCCATCTTACAGCTTATGGAATTGAGGCCGAGAGTTAAGGTAGTCTCTTAAGTCTCACAGATAATAGGTAGAAGGTTCAGGATTTGAACCTACATCTCTGATTTCTGAGCCCATGCTTGTCATTTGTACGTTAGGCCATGTCTGATCTGGGTTCTCTGCTCTGCACCTTATCCGGACATTACAGTCTAGCCCCATAAATGTGCCCTCTGCTTTCCTGTATCCAAAACTGTCTCTCCTCTACCTGGTCTGCCCTCAAACTCCCTTCCAACTAGGACAGACTAAACTGATGCAGTGTCCACAGTGAGACTTTTCCCTCTTCTGGACTCCTTAGCATTTTGTTTGTTTTAGTCATTCTCACAGCGTGTCCCCAGACCAGCACCATCAGCATCAGGCTCCACCTCAGACCTGCTGAATCAGAAACTCTGGGCATGGGGCCCAGCACTCTGTTTTAACAAGCCCTCCAGGTGATTCTGATGCACATTTAAACTTGAGAACACTGGGCTACCTCTTACTTCTTCAGATCCCAGTAAGTCTTGGCGATAATTAAGAGTAAGGTGAGCTCTGATGGTCTTTGAATCCTAAGCCCACATCACCGGGTATATTAAAAGGGATCCTGGGACCAGCAGTTGGTGTAATGGCTATGTTGCTGGACTCCCATGTAGTCGACCGCAGTTCGAGTCCTGGACCTGGTGATTTAAACTCAGGCCAGGTGCATGTGCGTGCATGCCCAAGATCACAAGAGGAGAAGGGATTATGGCATGGCCATCCTCCCTGGGGATGTGATTTCTTGTTTTCTGTCTCTCTCTGTCTTTCTGGCGAGCTCACACATGCCCTATAGCAAGAAACCTCTCAAAAAAAAGGGGTCCTGAGTGGCTAACAAAGAAGTGGCAAAGCTTTTTTGGCTGCTGCTGCTGTTTTCTGTTCCACTACCTGCCATTCAGTTTCATTGGAACAGTCAATAAATGTGACCATTGCTTTGTGGGCATTATTACCATTCCCCTTAGAATGAGCTTCCATGCCCAAACCACTGCCTCCCCACCTCAGGTGTAAGCTCTTCATAAAAATCACCATCGGTGTCGCAGCCTCAAAGAATCTCTCCAAGATTTGTCACTGAACTGCCTGCTTGTCTGCCTTCAGGCCTCTTCCCTTACCACAGTTCACAGCCCACAACCCACAGCCTGCAGCCCAGCCCTGGCCCAGAGAATGGCTCCTAAACCCATTTGTCCTGCAGGTGAACTCAGAAAACTCTACCCTTACTGATGAAATCTCTAACTCTGATTATGTTGCTGTCTATTTCCCCCTTTAATGCTGTCCATTTCTGTTTCATATATAAAACACTGCATGATTGTTGTATATCTGATTGTTTTCCCTCTTCTACTGTTATAAATAGACTCTTCCACCATTATAAAATGTCCCTCTCTCACTGATTGGAAATGAAACTCCTTGTTTGAAGTCTATCTTATCTGATATTAATATAGCCTTTTCAACTTTTATGAATGCACATAATTTTTCATCCATTTATTTTAAGCGTATTTTTGTTGAAACTTATTTATATATAAAGTATATTTCTCAGACTGCAACTAGTTAGGTTTTCTTTTTTTAATCTATTCTGACAATCTCTGCCTTTTAATTGGAATGTTTAGTCCATTAACATTTAATGTAATTATTGATATAGTTGAATTTAATTTTATTTGTCCCCTCTGTTTTTTATTTCTCTATTCCTTCTTCCCTGCTTCTTTTGGATTTTTAGAATTCCATCTAAATTTATCTATTGGATTTGTAGCTATACTCCTTTGCATTAATTCTTTAATGATTGCTTCAGGGCTTATAATACATCCCTAACTTTTCACAGTCCACTTAGAGCTATTATTTCAAGTAAAATGTAGAATTTTTGCAACCACAGAGGTCCATTATCCCCTTCAACTATTCTTTATGATATAGTTATCATATGTATTACATCTACATACATTATAAAACCCACAAGACAATGTTATAATTTTTGCTTTAAACAGTCATGTGAATTTTAGAGTAATTAAGAGGGCTTATTGCCAAAGGGGACCTCAAAATCAGGGGAGGGCTTCCTCAGGAATTTGATTCAGCTCAATGCTAGAAAAAGAATCCTAAAATTTTCAATGTTTCTTCACTCCCTTATGGCTTAAGGTAAGTTCTGAGGCCATAGCTCAGAACCACAACTAATTCATCATTTAGGTTTCTCTGATTTTGGAATCTTCATTGAATCTCCTGGAATCTGATCATTAGACCCATGGTCTTTTTCACTATTTCCCACAGGCCCTTGGCATTCAGACATGATGGCCCAGAGAGAATATGCAAACTAACCTTCATCAGGACCCTGTCTTTCTCTGCCTCTCTCATAAGGGGCATTTCCTCTCACTTTTTTTTTTCTTTTCTTTTCGATTTTTGCCATAAGCACATGCACTTGCTAGAGAGAGAGAGGAAAAGTGAGAAATCACCCCCCAGGGTTATAGCCACACCACAATCTCTTCTCCTCCAGTCATTTCCCAGGATTTTGGACATATATGCACATTCTCCTGGTGTGATTTTCAAGCTGCCAGATCTGGAACTCTAACCATGAGTCAGCCACGTAGGATCCAGCACCTTAATTACCACGCCACCTGATGGCCCTCCTCTCACATTTGTACTAGTTGTGGTTTTGTTTTGAAGTTTCTTTCTTCCTTTCTTCTATGAGTGAAATAGAAAGAGAGAGAGAAAGACACCCCCAACCAGGTTTTGATGCTGTGATTCACCCCCACCACAGCCAGCCCGGATACAAAACGCTCCCGGAGTACTCAGGAGGTCTCTGGATGACAACTCAGGACCGTCCCACGTGGACTGACCTCACAGAGTGTCCTGTGTTACCACTGTGCCTCCATCCGGTCTCCTCACCTCTCTTCCCAGGTTAGAGATCTTGAAGGTAAGAAATCTGGTCCTATGCATATTAGACACTCAGACAACTTTGCCGAACAGCAGACAAATCCTAAATGCACTTCCTGGCCCCTGTGATGGCAGCTGGGCAAAGAAGGGAAAATGTTGTGGAAGAGAAAGAGGTACATGTGCAGCTGCCTCTGGAGTGGTGGGGAATCACTTCCAGGGCAGGGGCATAGCCAAAAACATCACTGCAGATTGATGGGGGCGGGGGTCCAAAGAGCCTGGGTTGACTCTGACAAAGACGAATGTGGGAGTTGAGAATGTGAAGGCTGCAAAGGGGAACAGGGGAGCTGCCAGGCCAGGGAGTGTGGGTGGGACCAGGACTTCCAGCACGCTCATGTGTACCTGGCGGAAGTGTGCGCTGGGCCACCCAGAGCTGCTGACGCTGCAAGCTGCAGGACTGAGCTTTTTAGAGAAACCACTCGTCTGGTGACAGGGAGAAGAATGAAAAAGTCACCAGAGCCAGGGTAAGCACGGGGCTGGTCTGCAGGACTGCGGGCCCCCTCAGAAGGGAGGCAAGCAGAGGTAATTGATCTGGGTACTTCTAGGAGGCACAGGGGAGTCAGGGTTCCAGGGAGTGGAACTGAGGCTGATCAGAAAAGGCCCTTTGTCCTGGAACGAAGGAGCTGGAGCATGTAGTTTAACCGAGGCCTCAAGAGGAGAAGTGGTATCCTGGCAAGATAGGGTGTCCTAAGGGTCAGGGTAAAGGAGGAGGCCGTGACTGAAGGAGGTGAAACTGGGAGTGCCTTTGAGTCATGCCCTCGGTCTGTGCCAAGCTAATTGAATAACACGAGACTTGCAATACCTAATTCCAAGTGAAATGTGATAATCGAGGAATAGGCAGATTTTTGCATGTGGCTGCTAGAATAGCTGAGAAGGAGGAGAGGTGGAGCGAGAGCAAGCCGCAGCACGTTCCAGCCCGTCAGAGCCAGTTAGCCGGGCTGCCGGGCGCTGCCAGCTGGGGTGAATGAAGTGCCTGTTGTTAGGCAGGAGGAAAGTGAGTGACCGTTATTTAGAGCGAAGAATTTATATCCAACATGGTGTGAGGTTCTACAAGTCTGCGAGTGAGACTTGACCTGTTACCATAACCTTCAGCGTCTGCGGCCCACAGCTGAGGTGGCGGGAGGGACAACTGCATATGAGACCTACTGTGTGCACATCCCACGGCCAGTGGCCACCAGTGGAGGGCAATGCTCAAGCCCAGATATGGGCCTAGAACAGGGGATTGTGAGATTTTTAGGTTGCTGGAATTTTCTTCTTTTACAACAGAATAGTTCTCTCTTTAATGCATTAAAGTTCAGACACCATGCAGTCAGCATGATTGCAAAAAGACAGTGCTAGGCCCTCCATTAGGTTTCTGGGGATTGAAACCGAGGAGAACATGAGCCCCTCCTCCCATTTCCCTCTCTCTCCCAAAGGAAATGCCTGAGGATTTGAAAAAGCACTTTTATTTCCAATCTAGCTTGATTGCAGCTACCCTTACACACGTCCTAGGTGTGTGCACTAAGGGCCTGGGTCTTTGCCTCCTCCAGGGAGCCTTCTCCAACAGGGGAGCGTGGAGGCCACTGCCCCAAACCTTCCTCTCCCCTAAGAGCTCTCACCAATGTACTGAGCTCTTTCTTGGTTCAGAAACCGATCCCACCCTGTAAGGCAGCCCTGCTTCTCTGCCCAATGAAGAGACAGCAGGGCTCCCCCAAATCTTCACAAATGCATTGCTCAGCCCTTGGGGAGCTCTGAACGCAGCAGCATCAGGATAGGTGGGGAAAGATGTCTTCCCGCACTGTGCAATATGGATGGTTCTGCCTGGATCTTGGGAACTGAGGCAAGCCCATCCGTCTTACGGTTCTTACAGGGGGACTTTAAAACAAAGGAATGAAGGACCAGCAGTTAGCGTAATGGCTATGGGGCTGAACTCCCATGTAGTCAACCGCAGTTTGAGTCCCGGACCCAGTGGCTTAAACCACGCCAGAAGATCCCGCGAGAGGAGAACAGAGGAGAAGGGATTGCGGCATGGCCATCCCCCCAGGGGGTGATTTCTCGCTTTCTGTCTCTCTTTCTGGTGAGTGCATGCGCCCTATAGCAAAAACCTCTAAAAAATAAATAAATAAATAAATAAAACAAAGGAATGACTTGGGGCTGGCAAGTGGTGTGGTGGTTAAGAGCGCTGGACTCCCACATGGGTGACCATGGTTCAAGTCCTGGACCTGGTGGTTTGCTTTCTCACGTTCCCTCACTCTTTTTCTCACACTCTGTCCCTCTCTGGTCAAATTTTTTAAGTAAATAAATAAAGTTAAATAAAATAATTCTTAAAAAAAAGAAAAAAGGACTGACTGAGTTCCTGGTAAATAGCCAAATCACAGACAGCATCAAGCACAGCTTTATTAAACGACGGAAGTAGGCGTCTTGCTTGATTACAGGTGTGCGGCACGGCTGTCTTCCTGGTTCTCACAGCCACTCCTGCTCCTCCAGCGGGGCAGGGGCAGGAGCCACCGCCTGCGAGCTGGTCCTGGGCCCGAGTCGTCCCTCTGTGTCATCAGCTTCTACTTTCTCCATCTGCCCAGGCGGCCAGGGCCTGGCGTGCCCACCTCTGCATTCTCCATACCTGGTGGTCACAGCGCGATGCCTGGCTGCATGCTTGGCACAGGCTCCGGAGCGTTTCTGCTGCAGTTCTCGGCACGCGCCCCCTCCCAACATGTCCCCTCTGCTGGCCAGCCCTGCCCCCCGAGCTCCTGCTGCCAGCGTCCCTCAGGGTCCGCTCTCCAGACTCAGGCAGGACTCGGCTGTGTTACGACCCTTACCCGAGCAGGCTCCGGGGTCGGCCCTGCTGGCAAAGGCTCCTTCACAGAGCCGTTTAGCCCAGCATGGCGGGGGCGGCGGGG
>NW_006160231.1:934995-936132 GCF_000334495.1 Tupaia belangeri chinensis | reverse complement strand
TACGACCCTTACCCGAGCAGGCGCCGGGGTCGGCCCTGCTGGCAAAGGCTCCTTCACAGAGCCGTTTAGCCCAGCAGGGCGGGCGCGGCGGGCAGGTGGTGTTGGACCCGCCTGCACATCGGGCAAGTGCACGTGTGTGTGTTTCCCGCTGCGCACTAGTCCCGCGACCCCACGCTTTCTTATTAGTCCGTCGGCAAGGGCAGCTCCTTCAGCCTAGCGGCGACCATCGCCATCCTCCCAAGCCATTAATTCACAAGCATCATCGTTAGTAGTTTAATAGTTAACCAAACATTAGTGTATTTTATTTAATAGTTCAAATGATTAATAATGATTCATTATTAAATTACCGTCCGTCTTCACCTCCGCTCATCTCCCTGAGGGCTTTGCCTGGCCCTGGCAAATGGTGCCTATGACAACTACTCGCAGTGGGACTCTGACCGCCGTGGCCAGGGGCCCTGTGTTTCTGTTTGGCACTGAAGCCTCATATTATGCCCCAGCACCTACCAATTCCCGTGCCTCCTCCCTCTGGGTCTATGTCACATGACTGGCACAAGCTCCCACACAGGTGTCGGTCGACGGGCAACCCCTGAGAGACAAAAGGGGAGAGATGCTCAGTGTTTCTGAAGGCTCTTAGTGGGAAGCCTCCACCTTTGCCGTGTGTGTGAGGCCAGGTCGCGGGCTGGGGGTCACGCACGGGCATGCCCCTACGGTTTGTGCATGCAGGCTGGTGAGGAGGCGGGCCTGGGACAGCCAGAGAGCACAAAGCGCTAGCTCCCCTAGGAGGTGCTCAGGACACACTCTGTCCGTTTTACAGATTAGGAAACAGGCCTAGAGAGATGACGTGACTTGCCTCCACTCACAGCTGACGGGACCAGTGAGAACATTCGGGTTTCCTGTCCCTCCAGACAGGGGTTTGCTATAGTGGGTGTTCTGAAATAGAGAAGTCAAACTAACTTTATTTTTCCTTTCTTTCCTTCTCTCTCCCTCCCTCCTTCCTTGCCTCCGATGTTTCTGGGGACGTATGGTTGACTCCCAGTTGTCATGAGGAGTGGGAGAAACAAGTTTGGGGCATTGGCAGGAGACCGCCCTTCAGCTTCCAGAGGCCACAGAGGAGAGTGGGGTGGGACGTAGCTGGGG
>NW_006160231.1:931743-934982 GCF_000334495.1 Tupaia belangeri chinensis | reverse complement strand
GGATGGAATCACTTGCAAACCCTAATAAATCTGCAGGCCCAGCTGTTCCTCATCTGATGCTCCTGAAGGGAAAGTGTGAAATAGCAGAGATGCTGATGGGCCTGGGGGGCCCCTTCAAAGGCAACTCTGCTTTCCCAAGGACCCTGGAGCTGGGGTGGGAAGTGCCCGGAAATGTCTGCAGGGCGGTTGTTGAGTTGGGGGGCCTGGGCCCCAGAGGACACCTGCACACCCAGAACAACGGGCCTGGAAACACCAACACTGGCTTGTAAGTTCTGGAGAGATGGGCGGTCTGGTCTTGCAGAGCCCGAGAGCAGCCCTGAGTCTAAGTCCCAGGTCCACCTTGTGCCGGCTACGTGGGCCTGGACGTGGTTTTTAACCTCTCTGAACTTCATTCTGCCACTTAGCAAGTGAAGGTAATAATCCTCCCTGTGGGTTGCTGTGGGATTAAACGTGCTAATGTATGCAAAGCTTCTGGCACGTGCTAGGTGCTCAGCATTGTGCTTCCCCTTTCCTTCTTTCCTTTTCCCTGCCCCAGGAACCACCCTCGGGCCACGCCAAGGTGGGCAGCCGTGCAGGGAGCAGGGCCCAGGGTCCGGGTGGGCTTCACAGTCACCACCCCTCCTGAGAACTCGGCCACTTGGCAGGAGTGGTGAGTCTGGGGACCCAGCCCTGCTTGGACTAGAGGCTTCCAAAGAACGGGTTCAGCCCCTTCCAACACCCCCTCCCCCGCCCCAGTAAAGGCCACCCTCATTGTGGTCTCCGGTGGCTCAGCAGTAAACACGATGCTCTGAGAGACAACCTCACATGGGCAGGCTCGGAGTTCAAGTCTGGAGACCTCCCAAGTATGCTAAGCACACATATGCCCATGATCGGGGCTGGCTAAATCTGGGGGTGGGTCACAGTGTAGAGACCCTATCGGGGGATGCTGGCTCTCTCTTATTCTTGGAATAAATAAATAAACTTGCAGAGGGAAAAAAATAAAATAAAATCTTTTAATTGGGTTCCAACTTCGCAGGTCCCCAAAAGCACAGTCATCAGGTTCAAAAAGCACGGCCAGCAGGTCCAGCAGCCAGCCAGCCCAGCCCAGCCTCCAGCAGTGGGCCGGCTGCTTGCGTCATCCCTGCTACTAGCCCCGCACAGCACGAGCCTGATGCTGTGCCTGGGAGCCAGCTGCATGAACACCCTGCATTCTCTAGGACCCAGCACTTCCACTGGGCTAGAATAAGAGAGTCCTTGGGACCAGCAGTTAGCGTAATGGCTATGTCGCTGGACTCCCATGTAGTCGACCGCGGTTCGAGTCCCGGACCCGGCGGTTTAAACTCACGCCGGGCGCGTGTGAGTGCATGCCCAAGATCCCGAGAGGGGAATGGAGGAGAAGGGATTGCGGCGTGGTCATCCCCCCGGGGGGTGATTTCTTGCTTTCTGTCTCTCTCTGTCTGTCTGGCGAGTGCAGGAGCCCTATAGCAAAAAACCTCTCCAAAAAAAAAAAAGTCCTGGGTTCAAGACCCAGCAGCCCCCTTAGCCAGCTGGGGAAACACAGGCCTGCCACACAGTCCCTCTAACCAGGGCTCCACGTAACACTCCCTTGAAGGGTCGTGAGGCTCATGGAGACCCTCCTCCTGAAACCCAGGTCTGGCTCTGTGCATATTTCTCCCTACTTTTTCTCTGATTTGTCTCTTGCCTTGTCTCTTCTTTTATTATTTTTAAGAAAAAAATTATTTTATTGAACTTTATTTAATTAATTTATTTATTTTAATTTGACAAGAGAAGGACAGTGAGAGAGTGGGAAAGCAAGAAAGCAAGCTGCCAGGTCCAGGACTCAAACCACAGTCAGCCATGTTGGGAGTCCAGAGCCCTTAACCACCACACCACCTGCTGGTCCTACCTTGTCTCGGCTAAATCTCTTCTCAGCGCTTTCCTGGCTTCCTCAGGCTGACTGCTTTTCTCTTCCCCACAAATAGCAGAAGTGGGGTGACTGGAAAACAGTCTTCACAAATCAGGCCGCAGGCACCCTGCACGCACAGGTCTGGCTGGCGTGGGGCTCAGCCTTGGGCTTCGTACCTGGGCACACCTTCCTACTGACCTTGACTCCACTCGCCTCTCTGGAGCTTCTGCCTGGACCGGAACAGCTTCTGCCTGCAGCTCCACCTGTCTTGACCCACATAAGTCAGGAGCAGGCAGGTGGAGCTGCAGGAAGCATGCTCAGCCCCCCGAGGTGCAGAGTCTCGGGTCAAGGCAGTCCATCCGCAGCCTCCACCACCGCCCGCCAGCACCGGGCCCAGGGGCAGGCGGTTCTCACTCCCACCTAACTCCCACCCTCCTGCTGCAACTGCTGCCCAGCTCCTTCGGTCTGCATGACGACTCTGCTCATCGCCCCTCCACTGGCACCTCACAGGCCTTCTCCATTCCGTTCTGCTAGAAGCCCCAAGGGAGTGAAAGCGAACTTTAAGAGGATGTTTAAAATTTGGCTTCTCATCGCCACATCTCAGCCGAGTCCATAAAACCGCCTTATAAAGCCCACTGGCCAGCCAGCTGCCCTCAGCCTCAGGGGCCTCCCTGTTTTATGATCGGCTCCAATGCAGACACCAGCTGGATGTAGGAACTCACAGGCTTTTATGAAGAGATATTAACGAGAAGCATCTCTTCCCTCCGTCCTGTTCCCAGAGGCTGCAGGCCTTCCCTCGTTCATGTGAGCCTGTGGTGAATACACGGCGTGCCAAGCACCATCTCCAGCCAGGCGCTGGGCGAGGCCCTGGGCCTCAGGTGAGAGCTGGGCAGCGAGGCTTCTCCCCTCGAGCTGGCCCTGCGGGAGCTAGCCCCTGAGTGGCACTCTGCAGAAGCTGATCACGCTGCATCCTCGGTGTTCGTAAAGGGCGGGTAATTGTGAAACAGCGTTGGAAAACAACCGATTACCAGGGGCCTGATCAGAGCTGTCTGAGGTGAGCCTGGAAGCCTCGGCAGGAGACTGCAGCACTGCTGAGGGTCAAGGAAGTCCTTCTAGAAGAGGTGCCCTTCGAGCTGCTCTTCAAGGGTGCTTACATTAGCGAAGCGGCTAGGGGAGACCAGGCCTGGACTCTGCTAAAGGATTGGGAGTGAGGGGTGACTGATGGGGCTAGAATCCTGGCAAAAAGCCACAGCAGGAACACGGGTCACGTTTCTCCAGGCCTCAGTTTCTCTGTCTGTAAAATGGGTGTGGCATTGTTTAGCTCAAAAAGAAAAAATATATATATATAAATAGC
>NW_006160231.1:927415-929909 GCF_000334495.1 Tupaia belangeri chinensis | reverse complement strand
GAAGCTGATCACGCTGCATCCTCGGTGTTCGTAAAGGGCGGGTAATTGTGAAACAGCGTTGGAAAACAACCGATTACCAGGGGCCTGATCAGAGCTGTCTGAGGTGAGCCTGGAAGCCTCGGCAGGAGACTGCAGCACTGCTGAGGGTCAAGGAAGTCCTTCTAGAAGAGGTGCCCTTCGAGCTGCTCTTCAAGGGTGCTTACATTAGCGAAGCGGCTAGGGGAGACCAGGCCTGGACTCTGCTAAAGGATTGGGAGTGAGGGGTGACTGATGGGGCTAGAATCCTGGCAAAAAGCCACAGCAGGAACACGGGTCACGTTTCTCCAGGCCTCAGTTTCTCTGTCTGTAAAATGGGTGTGGCATTGTTTAGCTCAAAAAGAAAAAAAATATATATATAAATAGCAGCGCAGACACCTGCTGCCCGTCACCCCAGCTTCGCTCACACGCTACCCCCCATCCTTACAGTGCCAGTGAAGCAGGGGGTGGGCACGTGAACGCTCACTGCGGAGGGAGAGGTGGGTCTCAGGGAAGCAGTAACTGGCGGCTGGAACCCAGCGGGCCCAGGTGAGCTCTTATTCTAAAGCCTGTGCTCTCCCCTCTGTACCCACCTCATGGGGCGTGCGCGAGGCAGGTGAGCGGATGTGGAAGGGCGGACTCTTAGACTCTGGAGCAGGGGAAGGAGAAGGACCCCCTCGGAGGTGAGTCTGAAGAAGGGCCTAGGCAGAACCACACTTATAGGGGTCCCCTGACCAAGGGAGGGACTGCAGACTTGGCAGAGAGAAGAGGAGGGTTAGCCACGAGCAGAGCCACCACTGTCCTAACCGTCCCTTGGGAGCATTGGGGGACTGAATGCCCCCTCTGGCTTGCCCCCCACTTTCCCATCCCTCATTGTAAGTGAAGCCCGTGGGGTCTGTACAGTCTGGTGCTGAGACTAGCAGGGTGGGGGGCACCAACGTACACAGCGCACACAGGAGGGTGCTGTCTGCGGACTCGCCGCCCATCTGCTCACCGGGGCGCCAGCACACATGCCCCACCCCACCCTCTGCGCACACTCAGCGTCACACCCCACCCACACATGAGCCCACTCACGCTCACAACCAAGTGCAAACAGGGTAATGGTGACCTAGAGCTCACGATCTGCCTGTGCTCACGACACCCCAGATCCACAACCAGGTCCAAACTCAGGTGCACACTCAGGATTGTGAATGCACACGCAAACAACCTTCCCACAAACGGCCCAGAGACCCAGGAGTTCTGGAGGTGGGGGCTGAGGTGCCCAGCAAAGTCCCCAGTCTGGCTTCCATCAAGCCTGCTATTCTTCTCTCTGGCCCTCCCCTCCATCCTCCCCCAGGTAAGAGCTGGCCTGGTTGGGACCAGGCCCCAGGCCTCCCTCAAGCCCGCTTCCCTCACACCCCCCAGTGCCCATCAGAGGCTCGAGACACACCTTCCCTCCCTTGCCATCATGCAGAGAGCCTGGGCCAGAACTGTGGGATTAAGAATGACTGCCTGGGGGCCAGCAGGTAGTGTGGAGGTTACGGTGCTGGACTCCCAGAGGGCTGACGCAGTTCAAGGCGCAGACCTGGCAGCTTGAAAATCACACCGGGCATATGTGAGTGAGTGCCCAAAATCCCAGAAGGAGAACAGAGAAGGCATTGCAGCATGGCCAATCCCCTGGGTTGATTTCTCACTTTCTCTTTCACCATCTCTGTCTCTCTCCACAAGCGCACGCATCCTATAGCAAAACCTTAAAAAAAGGGGGGGGGTCGGTAGGTGACGTGGTGGTTAAGGGCGCTGGATTCCCATATGGCCAGCCACGGTTCGAGTCCCAGACCTGGTGGCTTGCCTTCTCACTTTCTCTTTCACTGTCCCTATCGGATCAAATAAATAAATAAATAAAGTTGAAATTAAAAAAAAGAAAAAAAGACTGTCCTTTAAAAAAGAAAAAAGAATAGCTGCCTGGGGCTGGGCCAGATGTGGTCAGAAGTCAGCGTGACTTCCGCAAGGCCGGCCCCATGGGAAGGTTTGCGGTTCATGTCCCGAGACCTCTGAGCACCAGACACGTGTGTGCCCGTGATCTGCTGCTGGCTGAAGCTGGGGTGGATGGTAGTGTCAAGACCTTGTTGGGGTCTGTCTGCCTGTCTCTCTCTCTGCTTCTCTCACTCATGGGGAAAAGGAAAGAAAAAAAAATTTAATGGCCACCTGGTGCTAAGAGGCCTGGAGGAGACCTGGGGGAGCCATGAAGCAGGAAACACCCCCACCAACCCTGGGACCCCAAGGCTTCCCTCCAGGAAGGCTGTAAGGGGAGAAGCAGTCTCCCTGGGGAGAGGTGGCATCCCCTGGCCAGCAGCCTCTCTCTCTCACACACACACACGCACATTCGCACACGCATGCGCACTTGCCCCACGGTAATTAGAATGGTCCCTCCAGCACCCGGGGAATGGGCCGTGATTTATGAATGGGAGTCGGTGTAGAGAGATTCCAACACCATCTGCTT
>NW_006160231.1:924988-927320 GCF_000334495.1 Tupaia belangeri chinensis | reverse complement strand
CCCCCCCACCCCCCCCCCACCCCCCAGGGGAGACCCACATCCCTGGGAATAGGTCCAGCCTCTGCCAGGGACCCTGGCACACACTCCTGGCCGAGACCAGAGGTGGGGTGGCAGAGGCAAAAGCGGGCACCGTCCAGCACACCTGAGTGCACATACCCATTGGCTGTTTACGGCTGGACCTCATCGTAAAACGGGACAACGGCGACAGAGAGCTATAATGTATCGACCATTTACCACCTGTCTAATAAAGTAAATCGTCCTAGCCCACTTCACAGATAAGGACACTGACACTGTCCCAGTTTCTGCAGGACAAGACTTGAACCTGCATCAGCAAAGGCCAGTACTCTGAGCCAGTTCTCCCTCACACTGCTCCCCATCATGGGGCAGCTATGGGATTAGAGACGAATGCTCCAAGTCCCCGACAGGACAGGTGCTCGGGGTGCAGTGTGCAGCTCTGGCTCCGGAGGAAGGGAGATTCAAAAGCAGAGAAGGAGCGAGAGCGAGAGAGAGAGAGAGCCTGACGCAAAGCACACCAGGGTTCCTTATTTTTTTCCCTTAAGGAAATATTTATTTATTTAATTCCATTTGTAATTATTTATTTTTTAAATTGGCCAGAGAGAAACAGTGAAAGAGAAAGGGAAAGCAAGAAAGCAACCTCCGGATGGAGGACTCAAACCACTATTGGCCACGTGGGAGTCCAGTGCCTTAACCACCATGCCACCTGCTGGCCCCCGAGGCTCCTTATTACTGTGATTAGCACTCAGTGCCTGGAGCAGCAGCAGCCCAGCCTGTTCAGAGAAGTTAGTTAGAATCTAATGTTGCCCACAAAAAATGAGCTGCCTCTTTTAATGGCAGGCCATTGCTGTTGCTTGGTTGGTCTGTCAGGTTGGAGCAGGGCGCACAGTTGGCTGCCATGTCTTGGCCGTAGGCTGAGGTTAGCTTTTCTCTCATTCTTCGTTAGCGCCGCCGTGCACTACACTACACTTTCCCCATCTCGAGGTCCTGACTGCCCCCCGCCTCCCCCCCATTATCTCAGTCTCTGGGTACGGCCTCTGTAATCTCAGAAGGTTTTCCAGGGACATCCCCCCACACGCCCCACTCCTCCCCACTCCCTGACTCCCACCCTGCCCTGGGAACCACTGGTCTTTAATCTGTGAGCCCTACCCCGGAGATCCAGAAGCCATCCGGGACCCAGGAATGGGAGCCCCTTCCCACGAGGACCATGTCCTGTATGTCCCCTTCAGAGGCCCTCCTTCAAGAACGAGGTCTCACAGGAAACACAGACTGCTGGACACTGACTCCCAAAGGGGTGGCATCAGACGCCCGACAGTGGCACAGCTGCAGCTCCCTACGGGCGAGTCGTCCTCACTGCGTGCTCTCGGTGCGCACCCACCTGTGGTCCCAGCTGGTGAGGCTAGGGTGGCTCCCGCTGAGGGGCCACGTGGAGAGCTGGCCCACTCCCTATTTCGCTCTCTGTCTTGCTCATGGAGTAAACAAATCAATAATAACAGTGAGAGGACAACACGCTGGGTAATCACAACTCTGACGTAGACACGCACCTCCCACTTTCTTTCTTTTCATGTAAGAAAGAAAAAATAAAAAGGGATCGGTGAAAACAAATGCCGTGGATGGACAAGAATCCTGCCTGCAAAGTTACTGATACGGGCAGCGGGTGGTCAGGAAGCAGGTAAGGCCTGCTCGCCCGGCCCTGAAGGCCCGCAGGATCTTGACCGCAGGTGAAGGGCCTCGGGTGCTCAGGCAGACGGAGCCTGTGACACCAGGCACTGTCACACCTCAGCTCTTGGGCTGCCTCTTTCTCCACATGTGAGTTGAAGGGTGGACAAGCTCTGCAGGCCCAAGGGAGATGTAAGGGGCAGAGCAGGCTGGCCGGCCCCCAGCAGATGGCATGGCTGGGCCCACAAGGGCTCCACACTTACTACCCCCGCCGCAGTCCAAGCCTTTGACCCGCGCTCATGGCCCACTTCTCAAATCCCCCCATCAAATCCCCTCCCAAATCCCCTCCACTGGGCCTGATCCACCCTGCCAGGTGATCTTTGTTTATTTCTTTCAATGTTGCTAGAAGACATGTGCGCTTACTGGAGAGAAAGGAGCCGTGAGGAAGCACTCCCCACGGAGGTCACTCTGCGATCCCTTCGCCTTCCTCATCCCTTCTCCCTCTCCAGCTGTTGGGAACACACGCCTATGCACCAAGCATGTTTTTCAAGCCGCCAGATCTGGGACTCAAACTGGGCAGTCGGCCACATGGGATCCAGCCACCTTAACCACCACGCCATCTGCTGGTCCCCATCCTGTGATCTTTAGAGAGCAGCCA
>NW_006160231.1:922488-923538 GCF_000334495.1 Tupaia belangeri chinensis | reverse complement strand
AAGGTAAGGGGCAGAGCAGGCTGGCCGGCCCCCAGCAGATGGCATGGCTGGGCCCACAAGGGCTCCACACTTACTACCCCAGCCGCAGTCCAAGCCTTTGACCCGCGCTCATGGCCCACTTCTCAAATCCCCCCATCAAATCCCCTCCCAAATCCCCTCCACTGGGCCTGATCCACCCTGCCAGGTGATCTTTGTTTATTTCTTTCAATGTTGCTAGAAGACATGTGCGCTTACTGGAGAGAAAGGAGCCGTGAGGAAGCACTCCCCACGGAGGTCACTCTGCGATCCCTTCGCCTTCCTCATCCCTTCTCCCTCTCCAGCTGTTGGGAACACACGCCTATGCACCAAGCATGTTTTTCAAGCCGCCAGATCTGGGACTCAAACTGGGCAGTCGGCCACATGGGATCCAGCCACCTTAACCACCACGCCATCTGCTGGTCCCCATCCTGTGATCTTTAGAGAGAAGCCAGTGCTGGGCTGTGCATCCTCAAGGGTTAAGTGGAGTCTTTCAGGCTCAAAGAACAATGCAGGCCAAGGAGAGACAGAGCAGATGAGCTCCAGGAGGTGGCCCCTGCCCAGGCTGGGCAGCCAGCCCTCTCCCACTTCCCACGTCCTCTCCCACTCCAAATGAGACCTCTGGGTGCCCCCCTCACCCAACGTAGCCAATAGCACCTAGCCACCCCGAGGTCAGCCCACATCTTTGAGGATCTGGGCGGCTGGCTCACGGTCTTCCTCTCTCTCCCGGCTCCTGCATCCTCACATGGACATCCCGCCACCCTCACTTCTTGTCCCCCTCCTCCCTGTCTCCACCTCAGCCACCACATGTCACCTGGAATGCTTCCTCTAGAATCTTAAACTCCAGCACCCACCCCGTGGGCCACACTGCTTTCCTTCCATTCTATAAAACCTGGTCTCCAAGCACAGGGATCTCCAGTCTTCTCCGTCGACTCGCACGGTACCGGGGTGCCAGCTTTGGACTGGCGTTCTGCCAGGCTGTCAGCTCCTTCCTGCTGTGCTTTCTCAAACCCTCTCAACCCGCCCTGACTGGCC
>NW_006160231.1:918322-921105 GCF_000334495.1 Tupaia belangeri chinensis | reverse complement strand
ATTCCTGCTCCCTGGCACCCTCAACACCACACCGCTTGCCCTGCCTTTCCCAGCCCTGGAGGGTGCTGGTCATCTGCTTTCCCCATCATGATTCCCAGGCTGCCGGAAGTGTAGGAGAGTCACCCAACCGTGCAAACTGGTGCCATTCCAGATTTATGGGCCCTGACTCCAGCCCAGCCCTCCCGGCCACTGGGCCCCTGGCGGTCAGCTCCTGTTCTAACCCTTTCCCACCCTTTCGTGCTTCCAGCTAGTCCTGCCTCCTGTGCAGCAGGGAAAACGTGGTCACATGCTACACGGCAACCGCGGGCCACATGTGCAGCGGCGGGCCCGAGACCGCACAAGGCTGCACACGGCCTGGCGAGGAGTGTGCCGTCCGCCTGGCTCTGCCTGAACACCTACACTGCAGCTCTGTGACGCCCACACGGTGACAAAGTTGCTAAGGACATGTCTCAGGTCCCTGCCATCAGGTCAAGACCGGGGATGTTTTCAGCCCGGAGCCCCCACTTCCCTCTCCTCCTCCCTGAGGATGGCAGCCCAGAGCCCCCACTTCCCTCTCCTCCTCCCTGAGGATGGCAGCCCTGAGCCCCCCACTTCCCACCAGCCTTCCTTCCAGAGCACCACTCGCTGATCACCCCCCCCTTTCACCTGCTCCTTCTGCACCTCTGTGTCATGCTTCCCCAGGGCTTCGTCCACGAATTCCTCCGGTCTTGCCCTGCCCTTGCACCCCAAATATTCTCATCTCAGCCTGTAGCTTGTCGCTCCACTAACTCACATCTGTGACTCCATGACCAAGTCCTGGTAACCCAGACGTTTCCCTCTCTATCCTGTAGGAGCCACCAAAGCAGCGTGACCCCAGTGAGTCCTCCAAGTCCTTCCTCAAACCAGCAGGTGGTATGGAGGTTAAGGTGCTGGACCCCACAGGGCTGACTTGACAGTGAGTCCCAAACCCGGCAGCTTGAAAATCATCCCGGGCGTGTGTGCACGGGTGCCCGCGTGTGCCTGAGAGAACACTGAGGAGAAAGGAATGCAGTTGGCAACTCCCCCTGAGGGTGACTTCTCACTTTTTCTCTCTCTGTCTCTCTGTTTTTCTCTGGTGAGTGCACTCACCCTATAGCAGAAGGTATATATATACACACACACGCAATAATATAAATTAATTACATGTATATAATTGCCAGAGGGTATGCACACTTGCCAGACAAAGAGATATGGGGTATGATCATGCCACAATCTCTTCTCTATTTCTCTGTCCTTTGGGGATTTGGGGCACACACCTGCGCACACACACCCAGCATGTTTTTCAAGCCACGAGCGCCAGGATTCAAACCACGGTCAGCTATGTGGGACCCGGCTCCCTTAACCACTAGGCTACAGGGCCAGCACTCTCAAATCTCTCGTAACATCACCATCCACCTAGTTTTTTTCTGAGAGATGTTTGCTATAAGGTGTTATGTTGTTGCCGCAGAGACAGAGACAGGAAGCAAGAAATCATCCCGCTGGGGAGATGGCTATGCCACAATCCCTTCTCCCCTATTTTCCTCTCGGGATTTTGGGCACATACGCACACGCACCCGGCGTGAGTTTCTAGCCACTGGGTCCGGAACTCAAGTTGGGGTCAACTACATGGGAGTCCAGAGACGTAGCCATTACACCATCTGCTTTTAGGACAGGGCCCCGGGAGTTGCCTCAGAACATTGGGTGTGTCCCCTCCCCACACAAACACCGCTCCTGGTCTCTGTCTCAGAAGTGATTCTCAGGTCTACCTACCCCTCTGTCACACTCTGTCTTTACCTTCTTCTGCAGGGCCTCTCACCGGTCCTGCTCCCTCTCACTGCTCCTTACTCGCGACTACCCCGACTCTTGTATCTAGGCCCACTACCCACAATGGCCGACGAGGCCTTCACGTTCAGCACCCCCACCTCCTCTCTGCTCTCCTTTCCTGCCTCTCTCCCTGCCACCCCCAACCCTGTGCTTTCCCAACAAGCTGGAACGTTCCTCACCCCACACCTGTGCACGGCTGGGCCGCCGTCTGGGATGCCCGCCCTCCTTCTACCTGTGCGCCAAGAGCCAGTGCAGAGGTCATCTTCCAGACACCTCTGGCCCTCAGCAGTTAGCCGAGCTCTTCGCCCAGTCCCCTGCACTATGTACTCGAATGCAGTTGCTGCTATCTGCTGGTTCCAGCCTGGGGCCTTCGTAAATAAAGTCTGCCATGAGCATTCTTGGCATGAACCCTCCCCTGGAATACACAGCTTTGACTTGACTATTTAGATACCGACAGGCTGTTTCCAAAGAGATCCTTGAGAGCCCCTGTTGTCTTCGCCAACTCTTGCTTTTATCAGACTTTGACATTTTTATTAATCTGGTGAGTATGTAGTCAAATCTCACTGGGGTCTTGATTTGCATTTCCTTGGTTCCTAATAGGTTACACGCCTTCTCGTGTATGTGCTGGCCTTCTGGGTTTCTGCATATTTACTTACCTCATCCGCTTTTCCCACTGAGGTGTCGATGTCCGTGTGCTCATTTGGAGGGGTTCCTCCCACCTTCAGCGGGGGAGTCCCGTGTTGGTTTTGTGTGTTGCAAAGTCTTTTCCCACCCTGTGACTTTCCTTTAACTCTCTTCATGTTGTCTGTCGATCAACATGACTTTCTGATTTTAATGTACTCAAGCCTATCAATCCTCTCTTTTATGGTTAGTGTTATTTTTGTGCGTTAAGAAATCTTTCCCTCCCCTGAGGTTATGGAGATATTTTTCTACCTTATTTAAAAAAAAAAAAAAAAAAAAAA
>NW_006160231.1:916402-917972 GCF_000334495.1 Tupaia belangeri chinensis | reverse complement strand
CAAAAAAAAAACAACAAAAAGCCTGCATGAGCTTTATTGTTTTGCTTTTCATATTTCGGTCCATGTTCCACCTGTAATCCCAGAGCCTTTGGTACTGATTTCGGGGCACGGCTAATGCTTCCTCTTTGCATGTCTGCCTCCTCCACTAAACAAAGACCTCCTTCAGGGCAAAGGACAAATGCATTTTACATCTTTGTACTCAGAGTCCTCACACAGTGCCTGGCACACACTAGGTGCTTTTTAACCGCCCTGAGGTGTCTGGATTATAGAACAGGTAGGTCTCTCTTCTCAAAGCTCCTGCTTTAGCTGACTCCTGCCTGTCACTCAAAATGCTATTGTTTATGGCACAATGTGTCTTGAGCACCTACTGTGTGCAGACACTCAGTCCAGTTCTAGTGATGCAGCACCAAGGGTGGGGAGGCCTCAGCCTTTAAGGAGTTTCCTCACGTGGCACCTAACCAGAGGCCCACATACTGATGTGCAAAGCCAGACTTAGGTTTGAATCCCAGCTGTGCCTCCTATCATCTGGGTGACCTTAGGCAAGTCACCCTGATATACTGTGTCTCAGCTTTCTACTATGTCAAAGAGAAAATAATAGAAACTTACCGTTTTGTTGTGGGAGTTGAGTGAAAGAGCAAATATAAAAATGCCAGGCAGGTGCTGGCCACATGGTAGGTGCCCAGAGATTGCTGAGCTGAATAAAGGATGGACCGGATGAATGAGTGAGTGAGTGAGCGGGAGGGGGTGGGGAGGACGAGAGCCAAAATGGGGAGCGGACCGCAGGCAGGGGCTGCCTGTGGGTCTGTGCAGGCCTTCCTTGTCACAGTAACTGCTGTCAGCAAATGTTTCCCAGACAGGAATCCCCTTCAGGGCTCCCTTCCCCAACCCACTGCATTTGTTGACTCAAAACCTCTCCGCTGCCAATTTAGCCTGCAGTAAGGAAGGGGTGGGGAGGGGAGAGAGGTGTAGGAGGGGGTGGGACTGTACAGAAAGGGGTCTTTGTCTGAGCGCTGTGTGGCATTTCAGATCTCAGTGGAGTTTTGAGTGTGTGTGTGTTTTAACCTCCTGAAGAGCTGAGTGGGCTGCATTTACAATAGGAGGTATCTAAATTAGACAGCAGGAAGGACTTCCAGTGGGCTGTGCTGGGCCGGACGACAATGGGATGGGCTGCCAAGGTGCTGGGAGTCTACCTGAGGTGCAGGCACAGATGCACGGCACTGCTCTCGGGAGAGACTCTGAGAGGCCCAGCCCTGAGGTTTCCCAGCAGCTGATCTCCCTACTGAGGTGAGAGCCCCCATGCTCTGGAAGCTCTTCTGAAGCCAGTAGCCACTGGGCCTTCAGGCTCCAAGGCTAGGCTTGGGCATCTTACCCAGACTCCCCTCTGGCTCCACAGAGCCCCTGCACTCACACGGCTCTCAGATCTGCCCATATAGCCGGTCTGTCCCCAGCCCACCCCCAGCACACAGCAGGGAGAGGAGCCCAACCAAGGCCCTGGCTCGCACCACCCCACCCCGTGCTGACTGCAGCCCCGTCTCGATGCCGGCTGAGCCTCCCCCTCCCCTGGCTCTTT
>NW_006160231.1:909752-916371 GCF_000334495.1 Tupaia belangeri chinensis | reverse complement strand
CTTTCCCTGCTTCTTCAGTGTCTCCTGCCCTCCTCCATACCTGTGTACATCTCGGGTCCTCCCACAGCCAAGTCTGTGTGTCTCTCTCCCTGTCTCTCTGACATTTGCCTCTCTTCTCTCTGCCTCCTCAGTCCTCTCTGCCCGCCCATCCTGTGTCTCCTTTTCTAGTCACCTCGCTCTGACTTTTTCCTCCTTCTTAGCACTCTGCTTCTATCTTAGTCTGTGTCGACCTCTCGGTCTCTGTCTCTGTGTCTCTCTCTCCCTCTCAGTCTCTGTCCCTCTTACTCCCAGTCCCTGCCTGGTCTCTGGATCTCTGCCTCTGGCTCTCCCTCTGACACTTGCTCCAGGGTCCCACCTCTGGCATCAGCCTGGGGACAGACTTTCCCAGCGGCTGCTAGGCAAGAGCGGGCACTGTGTGTGCCCCCAGCCCTGGGCTGAGCAGAGTTCTGGGGACAGCCTCGGTGCCTCGGTCCTCACTCACACTGCTGAGGGCTGCTTCCTCCCCCTCTCCCTCCTCCTCCTCCTTCTCCTGGACTTAAACGCACCCCTGAAGTCACTGAGACCTGCCTTTTTTTTTTTTTAGAGATTTTCACTGTAGGGCGCGTGCGCTCGCCAGACAGACAGAGAGAGACATAGAGACAGAAAGCGAGAAATCACCCCCCAGGGGGGATGGTCACGCCGTAATCCCTTCTCCTCCATTCTCCTCTCAGGATCTTGGGCATGCACGCACACGCGCCCTGCGTGAGTTTTAAGCCACCGGGTCCAGGACACGAACCGCGGTCGACTACGTGGGAGTCCAGCGACATAGCCATTACGCTAACTGCTGGTTCCCACTGAGACCTGCCTTTGAGCCCAGCTCCATTCGGAGCTCCATGGGGACACTGAGGCAGGATCACCACCCCAACACCCTAGAGAGCTCACAGGTCAGCTGGGGTAACCCTACACCCATACATAGAAAACAGTGTAGACAACGTTGGGCAAAAGAATCCAGGGTCCCCGTGGGACCAGGCCACAGATGGGAAACCCTAAACAGAAGGAAACCAGACTCTCTAGTAGATAGGTCGGGTTCGAGCTGGACAGGACCAGTCAAACAGAGCGGATGAGAGAGGGCATTCACTGGGAGATCCTTACTGGCAGAAGAAAGGGCTGGGAGTAGGAAGGGCCCTCAAGGGGCAGTGGCTGAGGACTCGAATTAAGGTCTGTGCAAGCGTAGAGAGCCCGCAGGGTACAGACCAGCCACGTTGCACCACTGGCCACGCCGCGGTGGTGCAACCTGTAGAGCACCACTGAGCGGTCCTGGAGCCAGACCTGAGGCCCCGGGTTCAGACCCCCATTCAACATGATGCCGGCTGGCTAGAAGGCTGGGCAGTCACACTGCAGTGAGACCCTATCAGGGCTACCTCTCTAAACAAACTTTAACAAATCCGCGTGGTGACAGGTCGGGGGAGTGGAAGTGTTCACAAGTGACAAAGACAGAATGTGAGCTGGATTCCGAATTCACGCAAGGTGAAGGAGATGGAAAAGGCGTTTGGGGCTAAGCAGCCAAGGCAGACACAGTTGTGCTCAGGAAGGCGCTGGCTAGTGTTGGAGTGAGGGGGTGAGGACAAGGAGCAGAACCAGGCCCTGCGTGCCACCGCAGGGGTCTAGGGCTCTATCTGCTGGCGGCTGAGAAGGCTTTGGGTAGGAGATTGACATGGTCCTGGCAGGAGCCAAAGAAGGGTAGGCCAGGGCTTGTGGGAGTAGAGACAAGAGGACCCTTGAGGGCATCTTCTAAGGTAGCAGCTGTGACAAAGAATGGGAAAGGCAGGGTAGGGAAAAACTTGGGGTTAGCTGAAACTTCCAGCTTAGGGAACACATGGAAGGGGACATTTTAGAGAAAAGACCAAGCATGAAGAGTTAGAGGAGTCTTCCTGGGGTAGAACTCCCTGCCTACCCTCCTGGCAGCTGGACTCAAGAAACAGGGGCCCAAGTGGCAGAGAGGTCTGGGAGTTGGTAGTTCTTGAGGCAGAGCTGAGCTTGGGTCCAGTCTATTTATGGCGGGTTCTGGCTCCAAGGAAAGGCAGGGGTAGGGATGGCTTAGAAAGCCACTGCCTGGTGCCCTCCCTGACTCCAGCTGCCTCAGTGTCTTCTCCCCCCCAAGCCCCACTCCCCCCAGCCCCACAAAGTGGCAGAGAGGTCTGGGAGTTGGTAGTTCTTGAGGCAGAGCTGAGCTTGGGTCCAGTCTATTTATGGCGGGTTCTGGCTCCAAGGAAAGGCAGGGGTAGGGATGGCTTAGAAATCCACTGCCTGGTGCCCTCCCTGACTCCAGCTGCCTCAGTGTCTTCTCACCCCCAGGCCCCACTCCCCCCAGCCCCACACACAGCACTAGATCTGCAATGGCGCCAAATGTTTAGGCCAACCAAGTATTTTCAAATGCAAATTCCCTCCCTTCCATCCCCACACAACTGCTCTGAGCAGCTGGAGGCAGAGTGGGGTGGGGGGGGTAGCAAAAATAAATCCCATTTTCTGCTTCTTTTCAGCGCTAGGCTGCTAGCCCCTACAGCTCCCCTCCCTCTCCACAGATGGGGGATTAGACCTCAGGTTCCTCTGTCTCTCCGGGAGGGTGCTGCACAGGGCAGGGACTGAGCCAGGGAGGGGTGGAGTGTTCAGTGACAGGGCTAAGAATAACAGCTTGCAGCAGGCCTGACACCCTCTCCCACTTGCCATGGCTCAAGTTGTTCCCTGCGTGCAGGAGACAGGCAGACGCATGCGGGGTGTCTAATGAGGACCCTGTGTGTGCCTGAGACAGAGACCAAAGCCGGGTGTGGCTGTGGGTGGAGGGTCAGCTGACAGGCAAATGGCATGGCAGTGACCTGCAGAGGCTGGGGACAGAGCAGCTCCGTGTGGCAGTAGAATGGTGGCAGAGCAAAAGCATGTTCCGGGCACTTGTGTGGGTCTATGCATGAACATGTGCGTGTGTCCAGCCATGTGCCTGGGAGAACAGAGGGAAAGGCTGTCGCGAGAGAGGCTGCTGAAGTGCAAGAGACAGACCCAGACAGGCAGGGCAGGTGCAGGGCCAGGCAACAGGCTGGACATCGACAGGGCATCTATGAGTGGCAAACAGGGCAAACAGTTACGAGGTACTTGGACGTGAGGCCTCCTCCCAGAGCCGTCCAGGTGCAGAGGCACAGTACCTCACAGCACAACACAGCAGCGCACAGCAGCTCACAGCACCTCACAGCAGCACACACCACCTCACAGCACCTCACAGCACCTCACAACAGCACACAGCATCTTACAGCACCACACAACACCTCACAGCACCACACAGCAGCACACAGCAGCTCACAGCACCTCACAGCAGCACACACCACCTCACAGCACCTCACAGCACCTCACAGCACCTCACAGCACCTCACAGCACCTCACAGCACCTCACAGCACCTCACAGCACCTCACAGCACCTCACAGCACCTCACAGCACCTCACAGCACCTCACAGCACCTCACAGCACCTCACAGCACCTCACAGCACCTCACAGCACCTCACAGCACCTCACAGCACCTCACAGCACCTCACAGCACCTCACAGCACCTCACAGCACCTCACAGCACCTCACAGCACCTCACAGCACCTCACAGCACCTCACAGCACCTCACAGCACCTCACAGCACCTCACAGCACCTCACAGCACCTCACAGCACCTCACAGCACCTCACAGCACCTCACAGCACCTCACAGCACCTCACAGCACCTCACAGCACCTCACAGCACCTCACAGCACCTCACAGCACCTCACAGCACCTCACAGCACCTCACAGCACCTCACAGCACCTCACAGCACCTCACAGCACCTCACAGCACCTCACAGCACCTCACAGCACCTCACAGCACCTCACAGCACCTCACAGCACCTCACAGCACCTCACAGCACCTCACAGCACCTCACAGCACCTCACAGCACCTCACAGCACCTCACAGCACCTCACAGCACCTCACAGCACCTCACAGCACCTCACAGCACCTCACAGCACCTCACAGCACCTCACAGCACCTCACAGCACCTCACAGCACCTCACAGCACCTCACAGCACCTCACAGCACCTCACAGCACCTCACAGCACCTCACAGCACCTCACAGCACCTCACAGCACCTCACAGCACCTCACAGCACCTCACAGCACCTCACAGCACCTCACAGCACCTCACAGCACCTCACAGCACCTCACAGCACCTCACAGCACCTCACAGCACCTCACAGCACCTCACAGCACCTCACAGCACCTCACAGCACCTCACAGCACCTCACAGCACCTCACAGCACCTCACAGCACCTCACAGCACCTCACAGCACCTCACAGCACCTCACAGCACCTCACAGCACCTCACAGCACCTCACAGCACCTCACAGCACCTCACAGCACCTCACAGCACCTCACAGCACCTCACAGCACCTCACAGCACCTCACAGCACCTCACAGCACCTCACAGCACCTCACAGCACCTCACAGCACCTCACAGCACCACACAGCACCACACAACACCTCACAGCAGCACACCGCACCACACAGCACCTCACTGTAACTCAGAGCACAACACAGCACCTCACAGCACCTCACAGCACCTCACTGCACCTCACTGCACCTCACAGCATCACACAGCACCTCACAGCAACTCACAGCACCTCACAGCACCTCACTGCACCTCACTGCACCTCACAGCATCACACAGCACCTCACAGCAACTCACAGCACCTCACAGCACCTCACTGCACCTCACTGCACCTCACAGCATCACACAGCACCTCACAGCAACTCACAGCACCTCACAGCACCTCACTGCACCTCACTGCACCTCACAGCATCACACAGCACCTCACAGCAACTCACAGCACCTCACAGCACCTCACTGCACCTCACTGCACCTCACAGCATCACACAGCACCTCACAGCAACTCACAGCACCTCACAGCACCTCACTGCACCTCACTGCACCTCACAGCATCACACAGCACCTCACAGCAACTCACAGCACCTCACAGCACCTCACTGCACCTCACTGCACCTCACAGCATCACACAGCACCTCACAGCAACTCACAGCACCTCACAGCACCTCACTGCACCTCACTGCACCTCACAGCATCACACAGCACCTCACAGCAACTCACAGCACCTCACAGCACCTCACTGCACCTCACTGCACCTCACAGCATCACACAGCACCTCACAGCAACTCACAGCACCTCACAGCACCTCACTGCACCTCACTGCACCTCACAGCATCACACAGCACCTCACAGCAACTCACAGCACCTCACAGCACCTCACTGCACCTCACTGCACCTCACAGCATCACACAGCACCTCACAGCAACTCACAGCACCTCACAGCACCTCACTGCACCTCACTGCACCTCACAGCATCACACAGCACCTCACAGCAACTCACAGCACCTCACAGCACCTCACTGCACCTCACTGCACCTCACAGCATCACACAGCACCTCACAGCAACTCACAGCACCTCACAGCACCTCACTGCACCTCACTGCACCTCACAGCATCACACAGCACCTCACAGCAACTCACAGCACCTCACAGCACCTCACTGCACCTCACTGCACCTCACAGCATCACACAGCACCTCACAGCAACTCACAGCACCTCACAGCACCTCACTGCACCTCACTGCACCTCACAGCATCACACAGCACCTCACAGCAACTCACAGCACCTCACAGCACCTCACTGCACCTCACTGCACCTCACAGCATCACACAGCACCTCACAGCAACTCACAGCACCTCACAGCACCTCACTGCACCTCACTGCACCTCACAGCATCACACAGCACCTCACAGCAACTCACAGCACCTCACAGCACCTCACTGCACCTCACTGCACCTCACAGCATCACACAGCACCTCACAGCAACTCACAGCACCTCACAGCACCTCACTGCACCTCACTGCACCTCACAGCATCACACAGCACCTCACAGCAACTCACAGCACCTCACAGCACCTCACTGCACCTCACTGCACCTCACAGCATCACACAGCACCTCACAGCAACTCACAGCACCTCACAGCACCTCACTGCACCTCACTGCACCTCACAGCATCACACAGCACCTCACAGCAACTCACAGCACCTCACAGCACCTCACAGCACCTCACAGCACCTCACAACACCTCACAGCACCTCACGGCACCTCACGGCACTTCACAGCACCTCACTGCACCTCACTGCACCTCACAGCACCACACAGCACCTCACAGCAACTCACAGAACCACACAGCACCACACAGCACCTCACAGCACCACACAGCACCACACAGCAGCACACAGCACCACACAACACCTCATAGCACCACACCACACCACACAGCACCTCACTGTAACTCAGAGCACAACACAGCACCTCACAGCACCTCACAGCAACTCACAGCACATCACTGCACCTCACAACACCTCACAGCACCTCACAGCACCTCACAGCACCACACAGCACCACACAGCACCTCACAGCAACACACAGCACCTCACACCACCTCACAGCACCTCACAACACCTCACAGCACAACACAGCACCTCACAGCACCTCACAGCACCTCACAACACCACACAGCACCTCACA
>NW_006160231.1:902583-905135 GCF_000334495.1 Tupaia belangeri chinensis | reverse complement strand
GCACAGCACCTCACAGCACCACACAGCAGCACACAGCACCTCACAACACCACACAGCACCTCACAGCACCACACAGCACCTCACAGCACCTCACAACACCACACAGCACCTCACAGCACCTCACAGCACCTCACAGCAGCACACAGCACCACACAGACAGCAGCACACAGCACCACACAGCACCTCACAACACCTCACAGCACCTCACTCACATCGCTGCACCTCACACTGCCCTCAGCCTCCTCTATTTAGGGCCCGACGAGGGGAGGGTTGTGTGTCCACGCAGACCCACGTGTGTGTTGCATGGATGGCGTGTGTTCTCTGATCGTAGCCGTGTCTGTGTTTGAGCATGTGTGTTTTCGAACGTGTTTATGTATGTGTGTGCTACTCGCCTATTTCTGGGTGTGTCTGTGAGCCTACGTGGCCTAGTTACGGGGTCTGGGACGGAGTGTGTGTGCGCGTGTAGACGCACAATGGGGCCCTCAGACATTAGCCTGCTTCTCCCGCCCTGCCTCTGCCCGGCAGTGGCGATGAGACTGTGCAGGTCGGGGTCACACTCGTCCCCGGGTACCGGCACGGGGCAGCTACACGGGGCGGGGGGACAATGCCGGGGCAGGGGTAACAGCGACGTGGTGACTGCACCTGCCAGCACAGCCCAGGTCGGGTCGGCGGCAGCACGGTGCCTCAGTCTACAGAAGGCGCGCGTTGGAGGTGGGCGACGTGCCGTTTGAATTTCTGTGAGTCGCCAACGCCACACGAGGTCCTCGACCAGGCCCCCGGAGCAGCCAGTGCTGCCCAGCCCATGCTTCCCGTGGGTGTGCTGCCCTGGCCTGTCTTCCGGGCCTGGGAGGAGAGTGCTTCCCGGGTTGCCAGCCTGGGCCCCAGCCCTGACCCCGCAGCCAGGCCCACCCAGCCCAGGTAGCGATCCAGCTACAGCTTCCCCCTTCCCCCAGAAGGGCTCCGTAAGTCACGGCTTTATGAAGCCAACTACATGGTTCGTTGAGGATGACTAAACTCCACCTTGGAAAGAGAATCGTAAACATTTTACTACCTAGCTAAGCCAAGCATGATTACATATGGAAACTATGGACGCTTCTCAGTGGGATTTTGATATTAATTTCCAATTTCCTCTTCACTGAGGAAGTGATGAAAGCCCAGTCTCTGTGCTTCCCGACTGGGCTCAGCCCCTTCCTACACGGTCCATCCAAACCCGCTGCGCCCTCACTCTAATTGCGTGCTGGCTGCAGGCCGCCTCCCAGGTTCATGCAAGTCCAACCTCTGCACACCTCTGTATTTCGGGGAGTCACCGCTGGCCGCCTGCTGTCACCAGTGTGCCCTCCCATCCGGTCCCAGCACCCGACTCTAGCCCCTGCTTTCTGCTCCCTGTAGGGACCTCCCACTCTGCCCCGGGGGATATGGGGCACTGGGTGTTACTCTCTGCTCAGAGCAGCCAGCTGAGACCAGCATGCCGCCCCAGAGCTTGGCATTATCCCCTGCCTGTGCCCTGTCACACCAGCAGCTGCCAGTTCATGAGCAACGTGGGGGTGGGCACTACTTAACCCCCACGCCACACGGACCCAGGTGCTTCAGGTGACACAGCTCCAGGAGGAACCCAGGACAGTGTGGACACAGGCACACCCGTTTGACTCTCAGCCCTGCCACGATGTGATTGGGGAAAGTCGCTGATCATCTCTGAGCCGGAGTCCCCTCACCTAGAAAAGGGCTTATCCACGCCTCTCCACGGGGCACTGTGGGAGTGCAATGAAACCCCGAACCAACAGCAGCCCTGGGCAGGTGCTACCTCCACAACGATACACAGGACCGGGGAGACCTGGAGAGAGCCCTGTTTCCCAAACCGTGGATGGGCGTCGGAGTCACTGGAGAAGTGGCTTAGCATGCAGATCCCTGGGCCACAGGCTTGTGCACAGTGGGGCAGGTCTCAGGCCCCAGAAAGCCAGACTGGTTTGCAGAAAGGGCTGGGCTGCCTTCCCCACCCCACCCCACCCCCAACACACACAGTCTTCTTGCATTTCAGAGCTTCCGAGGCTGCCTTCTGCACGGCTCCTGGGGAAGCTGTCCCAGGTGAGGGCCCGATTGAGTTTGACATCCCCTCCGCCAGAGAGCACCCTGGCTGGCTTTGGTTTTGATTACCGGCGGCCTGGCACCGGGGAGCCGTGGCCTGTTCACCTGCACTGCCGGCACGAGGCACAGATGCTAATTACACGGGTAAGTACTTGCAGATTCCCAGGAACAACAAAGATAATTTGTTTGCTCCATGGCTTGTTAGGAGGGAAGCTGGGCTCTGGTGACTGGGTGGCTTGCAGATTAGGCACGTGCCCTTTCACCTCCTCCTGCCCCTGCCTGCTGGTTCTCCCAGCTGTACTGATTAGAAGCGGGAGAAATTAAGATCCGCCTTGTCACCAGCCACCCGGGCAGGCTGGGTAAGGTGGGGGAGGAAAGGAGCTGGCTGAGAGGCCAGGCCCACGCTGGGCCAGCCAGCACGGGTCCTGCCTGCCCAGCCTGGGCCAGCGGAGACAGGGCAGGGCCTCAGC
>NW_006160231.1:898464-900192 GCF_000334495.1 Tupaia belangeri chinensis | reverse complement strand
CCAGAGAGCACCCGGGCTGGCTTTGGTTTTGATTACCGGCGGCCTGGCACCGGGGAGCCGTGGCCTGTTCACCTGCACTGCCGGCACGAGGCACAGATGCTAATTACACGGGTAAGTACTTGCAGATTCCCAGGAACAACAAAGATAATTTGTTTGCTCCATGGCTTGTTAGGAGGGAAGCTGGGCTCTGGTGACTGGGTGGCTTGCAGATTAGGCACGTGCCCTTTCACCTCCTCCTGCCCCTGCCTGCTGGTTCTCCCAGCTGTACTGATTAGAAGCGGGAGAAATTAAGATCCGCCTTGTCACCAGCCACCCGGGCAGGCTGGGTAAGGTGGGGGAGGAAAGGAGCTGGCTGAGAGGCCAGGCCCACGCTAGGCCAGCCAGCACGGGTCCTGCCTGCCCAGCCTGGGCCAGCGGAGACAGGGCAGGCCCTGAGCAGGAGGCAGGGCTTTCTCCCCACCACCTCTGAGTACAATCCCAGCCTGCATCATTCTTGGGGTCCCAGCAGCTCCGTCCTCCTTCAGCAAAGCAGGGCAGAGGAGGGATGAGACGGGGTCACTCAAAGGCTACCCATGGCAGCCCCAGGAGGTGGCCTCTTGGCCCTGACGGTTGGGGGGCGGGGTGGGAGGGGCCAGGAGTGGCACCCTATCTCACTGAGATCAGGGTCAAGGAATGTGTGGTCCCAAGGGCATCGTGTAAGGAGAGACACCGTGGACATCCACGGGAGCAGAAGGAAGGCGTGGACCTGCACTGTTGGTGTCAGCCATGGGGCTGGAAGAGCTGCAGTATCCTCCCTCCTGGCTTCCTCCCTCCCGGGCACAAGGAGAGTGGGTTAATTACTGCAATTACTATGCACGTGGCTATCCCTCATACTCGTGTGTCTTGCTGGTTTGACACACTCACTGTCACTATTTACCAGTGGTCTACCATGTGCCGGACAATGAGGTCGGCCCCTTGCACACGTGGTCAGGCCTATAATGCATCGTTAGGACGGTATCGCCGGCGAGGAAAGGGATGCTCAGTAGGAGGAAGCACCTGGACTGAAATCACAGAGCCTCAGTGACAAGTGTCCCCTGATGGGCTCCTCCCCCAAGAGGGTACAGCAATCAGAGCTAGAACACAGCCACGCACAGGGCTTTCTCCAAGAGGCTGGGCAGGGGAGTCTGGGCCAGGGGGATCCAGCCATGTGCCCTCTAAAGCCAGTGCCAGGAAGAGCAGGTTACAGGGGATGCCAGCCTTACTCTGGAACTGCTCTGGAATCACCCTGCTGTGCTACACCAGGTCCCATTCTGGGCCTCACAGCCCTTCCCCGACCACAGGGGCTGCAGGTGACTCTTGAAAGTAGATGGAAGCTGCAGGGTAGGAACCCGCCCCACTGAATGCGGAGGCCGGCTTGGGGCGGGTAATTACACGGGGAAATCTGGGCTGGGGGTGGGGGTGCGGGCCCTGTGCTGCTGGTGAGCTGGGGCCAGGGTTAGCGAATACAAGAGCAGCTACCCCTGGGCACCTCTCTGTGGCCCCTGATTTACTTTCGCATTGCATGTTTACCTCGTCATCTGGTTTCACTAGTCGACACACCTCTGTTCTCCCTTTTAAAGTGTTGAAAGTTGGGCCCAGGCAGGTGGCATGGTGGTTAAGGGCACTGGACTCCTCCCACTGGGCCCCTCCCACTGGGCCGACAGCAGTTCAAGCCCCAGACCTGGAGGCTTGCCTTCTCACCTCCTCTCT
>NW_006160231.1:896346-898220 GCF_000334495.1 Tupaia belangeri chinensis | reverse complement strand
AAATAAAGAATTCTTTTTAAAAATAAGTAAATAAATACAGTTAAATAAAATTATTATTTAAAAAGAAAAAGTGTTGAAAGTTGGAGCCTGCAGGTGGCGTGGTGGTTAAGAGGGTTGGACTCCCACCTAGCTGGCTACAGTTTAAGTCCCGGACCTGGCAGCTTGCTTTCTCATTTTCTCTCTCTCTCTCTATCATTCTCTCACTCTATCCCTCTCTGATCAAATTTTAAAAATAAATAAATAGGGGCCAGCAAGTGGTATGGTAGTTTAGGCACTAGACTCCCACATGGCTGACTGTAGTTCAAGTCCTGTACCTGGCAGCTTGCTTTCTCACTTTCTCTCTCTCTCTCACTCACTCTGTCTCTCTCTAGTCAAATTAAAATAAGTAAATAAATAAAGTTAAAATAAAACAGCTCTTTAAAATAAAGAAAGGAAGGAAGGAAGAAAATAATTCTAAAAAGAAAAGTGTTGAAAGTCAGCCCAGCTGAGGTGGCCCATGTGCCAAGACACTGTGCTCCACAGTGGGACCAACATGGGAGGCCCAAGGTTCGATTCCTTGTCCAGCTCCATGTCTGAGCATGGGCACGTGTGCCTGTAGTCCCAGTGGGGAAGCTGAGGCCGAATCATTCCATGGAAGACCTTGTCTTTAAAAACATACATTATTGAAAGTTGCTAGTTTCAGGCTAGCCAGGTGACATGGTGGCTACAAGTGACATGGTGGCTAAAGTGGCTGGATCCCACATGGCTGACTGAGTGGTGCAAGTCCCTGACCCACTAGATAGAAAAACATGCAAGGCATGTGTGCATGTGTGCCCAGACTCCTGAGAGGAGAATGGAAGAGAAGGGATTGTGGTGTGGTCATCCTCCTTGGAGAGTTCTTTCTTACTTTCGTTCTCTGTGTCTCTGACTCTCTCCGGGAAGTGCACCTGCCCTATAGCAAATTAAGAAAATAAATAAATAAATAAGGAAGAATGAAAGTTGCTAATTTGGAAGAATCTGTTCAAGGCAATGCTTTCTGCCCATAGCCACCCCTTCCACCACCACCTGCCCCCACCCCACGTATGACTTTGGCCTAAGACTTCCATCTCTCAGCCGTGGAGCAAAAGCCTCTCCTGACGTAATTGGGCATGTCCAAGAAAGTCTTGTTTGCCATTATTTGTGTTCCATTCAATCCATGTGTTCCAGGGCCCAGCCTGTGGCGTGGTGGTGAAGACAGCTGCATCCCACACAGCTGACTGCAAGGTTGGAGCCCTAGACCCAGCAGCTTGACAAACACACTGGACACATGCGCACGCATGCCCAGAATCCTTAGAGAGAGACCGAGCAGGGATTGCGATATGACGTACCCCTGGGAGGTGCTTTCTCACCTTCTCTCCCTTATCCCCTGCCCTAGCACACATGCCACGGACTTACCATGTCACCAGACTTGCAGTTCTAGTCTTGCCAGCAACCCTGATCGTCCCTTTACCTTTCAATTGCCAAAGGGTGCATGCGCTTGTCAGAGAGACAAACGGAAAGAAGTGGAGAGCATCCCGCGAAGGGGCGTGGTCACGCCACAATCCCCTTTCCTCCCTTCTCTGTTGGTTTTGCCATAGGGTGGGTGACACCTCGCCCTTCCTCCTTTCAAGATGTTAAGTTTGACCAAACATATGTACCCAGTGGTTTCTGTTGGCGTTGTTGTCGTTTTCTGTTCCCCCCCACACACACACGCACACACACACACCAGGGCCAGAATTTGACCTGTGGTCAGTCACACGGGATCTGGCTCCCTTAACCACTAGGCTATGCTGCCAGCCCCTAACCGTCCCTATTTTGTGGATGTAGTAATTGCTTGAAGAGATAAAGTGACTTGACTAAGACGATACAACCGGTAA
>NW_006160231.1:882966-896324 GCF_000334495.1 Tupaia belangeri chinensis | reverse complement strand
AAGAGCCAGAAATAGGTCTAGGAGCCATGGCTCAAGATTCTCTCAGGAGCCAGCAGGTGGCATAGTGGTTAAGGCACTGGATTCCCTCCCACATGGCTGACTGTGGTTCAAGTCCTGGACCCAGAGGCTTGAAATTCAGGCTGGGTATGTGTGCCTGTGTGCCAAAATCCCAAGAGGAGAATGGAGAAGAAGGGATTGCAGTGTGGCTAGCCCCTCTGAAGAGTGGTTTCTCACTTTCTCCCTCTCTCTGGAGAGTGCATGCACCCTATAAAAACCTCTCTCAAAAGGAAAAAAAAATTCTCTTGAGACCTCAAGGGCCAAAACCTCTCTCAAAAGGAAAAAAAAAAATTCTCTTGAGACCTCAAGGGCCAGATGGTGGCACGGCAGTAGAGCAGCATATGCTGCAAGGCAGACCCACGTGGGAGATTCCAGGTTGGCACCCAGAGACCTCTCCAAGGGCACCTGGCATGTGTGTGCCCACAATCCAGGCCAGAGAAGCTGGGGGAGGACATGGAGTCAGGACAGTGCCGAGGTACTGGGTCTCTGTCTGTCTTGCACGCATGGAATGCATAAACAGATATCACCTTCCTTCACATAGGAAGTTAGAAGTAGGTGCTCGGTGGTCATTGATACAACAGTTCAAATGATGTGAGCAAGGACCCAGGTTCTTCCTGCCTTTCCTTTCTGCCACCCTCCCTGTGTTGGCTTTTTGTCCTCATGCTTGTCCAACTTTATAGTCTTAATGTGGCTGCTACAGCTCCAGGCATTTCACCTACATTCAGTGTCGAAGAAGAAAAGAGCAATGGTACCAGTGACATGTCCCCCTTTAATCAGGAAGTCAAAAACCTTCAACTTCTCAGTTGAAAGATTTTATAAACTGGGTTTCAAACATGGGAGGAATAGAGGAAGGGAGGGAGAAATTCTTCCCAGAGCCCCAGATGGAGTCACGTGGTCACTTTTAGCTGCAAAAGACGCTGGGACAGAGATTGTCTGGCTTTTACCTCCAGTGGGGGTAGGGGCAGTAACAAGAAAGGAGATGGTGAACAGCTTCTTAGTTTGCCATCCAACAGGACCTGCCACGGAATTCTACTTCTTGCCATGTCATGGCACTGAGCGGATAAAGTGCTCAGGTCTGTCCTGGTCAATGCACCTTTATACATGCTATTTCCTGGGGTTGGGACCCCCATCCAATTTCTGTACCTCTCATATTTGCCTAACAAAGCCCTCAGTGTATTCTGGAACTACACTTTTAGAAGCAATTTGGCAACATGTTTCAATGGCCATAAAAGTGTTCATAAATTTTGACCCAGTATTTCCACTTCTGAGAATGTATTTGTTCCAAGGAAATAACCCAAAAGGAAAAAGAAAAAAACTCCATGTTCAACGATGTTCATTACAGCATGAGTAATAAGAAACAACCAGGGCCAGCCAGTAGCTGGGTGGTTAAGGCGGCCAGATCTCACATGGCTGACTATGGTTCAAGTCCTGGACCTTGCAGCTTGAAAAACATGCCCCAAATCCTGAGAGGAGAATTGCAACGTGTGTACATGGGTGTGTACATGGTCACAGTTGCAAGGAGGGAGGAATGGAGAAGGGATTGTAACATGACCACTCCCCGTGGGGCCGTGGGGGGGCTGTCTCTCTTTCTGTCTCTCTCTCACGCTCTTTCTGTCCAGCGCATGGGGGGGCTTTCTCTCTGTCTCTCTCTCACGCTCTTTCTGTCCAGCAAGATAAAAACAAAAAACAATATTCTTTTCAACTTAAAAGAATTCAAAGAAATGGGTCAGCAGGTGGCCTGGTGGTTAAGGTGCTGGACTCTCACATGGCCAACTGCGATTTGGTTCCTGGACCTGGCAGCTTGAAAATCACACAGAGGTGTGTGGGTGCCATGTCCAGATCCGGGAGAATGGAGAAGGGATTGTGGCATGGACACCTGCCCCCACCCCAGGGAGGGGAGGGTGATTTCTCACTTTCCCTCCTCTGTCTCTCTCTGTCTCTCTTAGGCTAGTGAACATGCCCTACAGCAAGTAAACAAACAAACAAAAATTGGAAGGAATTCCAAAGGTTGTTAGGTTAGGGTAATGGGATTATGGGTGATGCTTGTTCTGTTATTCAGACTTTCTGTGATAGTATCAAGTGGTTTTTTTTAACATAATTGGGAGGGGGCCATTAGGATAAACATTATCTATCTCCTGTGCTCAAAAGCCACCTCCTCTAGAAAGCCTTCCTTGCTTTTACCAACCACATCTTTTCTGAAGTTTTTCTTTTGCTGTGTTCTCCTGGGACTGTGACCATGTCCAATTCCACTTTATTCCTGACCCATGATAGGCACCAGGATTCAAGAAGGCCAAGAACCCAGAGCCTAGTAGAGTGGAGAGGATGAGGGGTCAGAGATGTGTGCAGTCAGGAAACAGGCACGAGACTGAAGCAACGGGTCCAGGGCACCCAGTGAGCAGGGCTTGAAAAGTGTGGACGTCGACTGCTGGCCATTGAGCCACGGCTGCCTTTTCTAGCTATTTGAAATGTATTCTTTTTATGATTAAGTAAGTAATGCATAGTCACTGGGGGGGAGGGGTGGGGAAGAGTTCCCATAAAGCCCCCTCGGCTCCCAGACAGTCCCGTCCTCCCTGGGGAGCAGCTGGTGTATTTCCTTCTGGAGGGGTTTTCTCGTGCAGTTTTTGAATGTGCGTCCGTATGGACATACGCAGAGCCATGCTGTTTCCATGACGTGCTTTTCTCTTGTCCTGAGACCTTTTCGTTTTAGGGTGCAGTGTCCACGTCATCTGTTCAGACCGCAGAAAACCATCGCTAGTGTTCCTGTTTGAAGGTGTAGTCAGCCCTCTGTCTCCCCACGAGGAACTGGGCGGTCTCTACTGTTCACCCTCCCACCACCTCCGAGACCGTGCACCCTCGCGTACTTGGAGCACTCCTCTAGGCAGACGCGAAACTGCTCTCCTAGAGCTTGGGCTTGGGGGCCAGCAGGTGCCGTGGTGGTTAAGGCACTGCACTCCTGTGTGGCCTGCTGTAGTTTGAGTCCCAGACCTGGCAGCTTGAAACTCATGCCGGACACATGTGCGTGTGTGCCCAAAATCCCAAGGTGAGAATGGAGAAGGGATTGCGGCATGGCCATTCCCCTCTGGGGGATGACTTCTCACTTTCTCCTCTCTGTCTCTCCTGAAAGTGCATGCACCCTGTAGCAAAAATCTCAACAACAAAAAAAAGTTTGTGCTTTTACATATTTTTAAATAATTATTTATTTGCGACCAGCAGTTGGCGTAATGGCTATGTTGCTGGACTCCCATGTAGTCGACCGCGGTTCGAGTCCCAAACCCGGTGGCTTAAACTCATGCCAGGTGCGTGTGCGTGCGTGCCCAAGATACTGAGAAGAGAATGGAGGAGAAGGGATTGCAGCGTGGCAAGGGAGTGGAGCGTGTCCCCTCCCCCTGGGGGGGGGGGTGATTTCTTACTTTCTGTCTCTCTGTCTCTCTGTCTTTCTGGCAAGCGCTCGCACCCTGTAGCAGAAACCTCTCCAAAAATAATAATAATAATGTTATTTTTTATTATTATTTTTAAAATTTGACCAGAGAGGGGTGGAGACAGAGAGAGAGAGAGTGAAAAATAAGAAAGCAAGCCCCAGGTCCGGTACTCACACCAGTCAGCCATGTGTGAGTCCAGCGCCTTTACCCACCACAGCACGTACTGGACCTGGCTTTGACATTCCAGCAGGCACCACGCAGTCGCCCCCACATGCACCGTGGCCATTTTCACTCTTACCTGTAACGGCGAGGGTGGCCAACGCCCTTCGCTTCTTCCCAATAGTGGCTGTCATCAATCTTTTTAAAACTTTGCAGATCTGATCAATGGAAAGGCTAACTCGTTGTTTTCGCTTGCATTTGACTGCCGGTGAGGCTGGGCCTGCTTTCGGGGTCCGTGGCCATTGGCAGCTCTGCCAGGTTAGCACGTGTTCCTGTCACCCACAGTCCGGGTCATCTTTCACCTGTATTAGTAAGAATTCATTAGAAACCCTGCATACTAATTCTTCTCTGCTGCATATGTCGTAGATACCTTCCTCCAGCCTGCTGCTTGTCTTTTACCCGGATTTATGGTATCTTTGGCATACAGCAGTTTTAAATTTGGACATAATCAAATTTAGCAATCTTTTCCTTTATGGTTTCTGTGTTTTATGTCTTACTAAAGAAAGCCTTTCCTACCCTAAGGTTATAAACAAATTCTCCTATATTTTCTTTTAATAGTTTTATAGCTTTGTTTTTTTACGTTTAGCTCTCTAATCCATCTGGAATTTATTTTACTGAATGGTGTGAAGCAGGAATCTAACTTTATGGTTTTTTTCCATGAGGACAGCCAATTGTCTCTACAATATTTATTGAAGAGTTCATCTTTTCTCTGCTGCTTTCCCCCTCTAGCTTTATTGAGGTGTAATTGACAATAAAATCATATGTGTTTAAGGTATACAGTGTGATGACTTGATCCACATTGCATTATGAAACGATTACCATGATACAACTCATGAACGCATCATCACCTTGTACCTGTGTGTGTGTGCATGCACACGTGTGCAATGAGAACACTCTTAGCACATCTAATGTATACAATACCGTGTAACTATAGCACCATACTGTACACTAGATCCCAGAATTTACGCCTCTTATCACTGAAAGTCTGTCCTACTGCTTGAAAATGCTGCTTTAACAGGCCAGTCCCATGGCCTAGTGGTTAAGGGAGCTGGACCCCACATAGCCGACCACACAGTTCAAGTCCCAGCGCCAGTGGCTTGAAAAACACACCAGGCACATGTGTACATGCACCCCAAATCCCAATAGGATGGAGACATGGAAAAGAGACTGTGTTGTGACCACGCCCCTTCATTACCTCTCCCCAAGAGCACACGTGCCTTTTGAGAAACTTAAACACATAAACTCTACTTTATCATGTGCTGAATTCCCCTTTACATAGGAGCCCTTTTTTGTTTTTTTTTTTTTGAGAGGTTTTTTGTTATAGGGCGCGTGCACCTGCCAAAAAGACAGACAGAGAGAAAGCGAGAAATCACCCCCCAGGGGGGGATGGCCACGCCGTAATCCCTTCTCCTCCATTCTCCTCTCAGGATCTTGGGTACACACGCACACACACCTGCCGTGAGTTTAAGCCACCCGGTCCAGGATTTGGTGTGGGAGTCCAGGGACATAGCCATTACGCTAACTGCTGGTCCCTAGGAGCCCTTTTTTATACTGGCTGTTCTGTGACACTGGTCCGTTGGTCTTGTCCTATTCCAGCACACCAGCTTAATGTGTACGGCTCGGCAGTGTTCTGGTATCTGATGGGGCGAGTGTCTCCTCTTGGACTTCTTTGTCAAGTATGCTTTGGCTGTTTTAACACAGTAGTCTTCCAGATTAGTTTTAGAATAGGCTTGTTATTTCCCCCACCCCCAGAAATAAAGAGAAACACCCGTTGTGATTTTGATTGGCATTCAGCTGAATTTGTAGACTTCTTGGGCCAGAATGGACATCTCCCAGCGACAAGTGCTCTCTGCTTACTGGGGTCTACCTTAAACGCAGGAGATGCTGTGGCCAAGTCCACTGCATGCTGGCTGCGTGGTCTGGGGAGGGGCTCGGCCTCTCCGAGCCCTGACTGCATCGTCTCAATGAGGAGTACCGTTTCCTGGAGGGTTAAACACGAGCAAGTGGCAGTCCGCACGCTTCCACCTGCCTCGATAACTCTGCCACTAAGACAGCAGTGCTGGGGCAGCCCTGGGAACCGCACTTCCACTAGGTGAGTTTGGAGGTGCAGGGCGAGGAGGGGGTTAACGTGGACAAAGCGGCGAGAAGGACACAAGATTACTGTGTCGGCTGCTTTACATATATTACCTCCCTCCTCCCATCTGTCCTCAGGAGGAGCCCATAAGGCAGGTACTATCACCCCCGCTTTCTGGCTGAGAAAACCCAGACTCAGAGACCTGTGTAGGCTCAGAGGCCAAGGCTGTAATAAGCTGCAACCTGCAACCTCCATCTTGCCTCGTTAGGGAGCTCATGGGACCCCCTCCCGGTCATAAGGCCAGAGCGGCTAAGTGGTCTGCAGCTCCCCTGTCTGAAGTCTAACGAGCTGAGGGCAGATATAGCTCTAAGAGACCTAGTCAGCCCTTAGCATATGTCTAGCACATAGTAGGAGTTTACTGAAATGAGTGGGGACAAATCTCAATGCCATAACATGAATACTACAGGTAGGACAGTAACTGCTAGATGCCTTCCAAGGGAGAAAAAGGGTCTGCACACTGGAGAAATCAGGGAAGGCTTCTAGGAAGAGGTGAGATGGGAAGTCTGAGAGAAGATCTAGACTAATGTGAGAAGAAAAGAGAACATTAGAGTGTGAGTATGACAAGTCAGAGCTAGTCAGAGCAAGAAGACAAGCCCCAGAGGACTAGACGGTGAGACTGAGCACAGAAAGGCACTCCACGGCTTGCAGGCTCAGCTGGGCTAGGCAGGATCTCCAGGCGGGAGCAGGGCTGGGAGGCAGGAGGGTCAGGGACCCGGAATCTCCTAGGCTGTCCAGTTCTCCCTCATGCCCTACAGCTAAGCTCCCATTTCCACATGCATCCCTCACTGCCAGTCGCTATGACCCCAAACACACAGAGCTGGGGTGGGGAGGCAGCTGGGAGGGACAGGGAGGGTCTGCCCTCCTCACACCTCTGCCTGCCCTGCATTACATCCTGACCTGGGACTCCGCCCATTCCGTGCAGAGGTGTGTGTGACAGACACGTGGGCACACGCTGTGTGTGCTCAGGGTATTTACAGGCTTCTAGGTGTGTACAAATGCTCCCGGCCAGGTCTCGTCGGACAGAGAAACTGCCTCACCCCCTTCTCCAAGCAGAAAAGAGAACCCCAAACCAGTGCACGCCGAGTGCCTCATTTCAGGCTGCCAGGTTGAGCCTGGGCCTGAAGTCCTAAGCAAGCCTGGCCTGGTGGCGCAGTCCATGGTCTACGGGTCTGCAGTGCTGGAAGCCACATGGCCAGGGGTGGGTGTGGATTCCCAGGTCAGCCTGAAAATGCCGAGTGGGTGCACGGTCACCAAGACCCTGAGATGCTGGAGGGCTGGACGCGGGGTCACAGTGCAACGAGATCCTGTTACGGCTGCGTCCTCTCTCCCTCTCTCACTCTTTCTCTCCCTTTTGTGCATATATGCAGTACCATCAAAAAACAAAGAAACGAAAAGTGTGTGGGTTCAGGTACTCCAAGAAGCCAGACCCCAAGATAAGATAAGAAGGGCCAAAATTTATCGGAGAAACATTTTTGAGCCAGAGGAGGCAAGGACCATGGTTTGACCCTGCCCCGGAGGAAAAGTGGGGAGGCGGGAGGCTTGAGCCAAGCCAAAGGGCAGTGCTGGAGCTCAGGGTGTCCTCAGATCCTCAGAGGGGTTCAGTCCTAGGACCCCTGCTGCACAGCGAGAGGTGGGCAGCCGCCCGTGGGGAGCAGGGCCTCGGCAGCTGGGGCCCATGGTCAGTCACACGCCCTGGACGCTGAGGTGCACAAGGCGGCGTGGCACTACCACGTCGGTACTGACATGCAGGCCCCGGGGGCCCTGGTGTTGAGGTGGAAGCTGAGCCTGGGACGACCTGGCTGTGGGGCTCCTGTTACTGACCACCCAGTCTCCATCAGGCTTTTTTTTCTTTCTTTTATTTTTTTATAGTTTTGTTATAGGATATGTGTGCTCACTGGAAGGTGAGAGAGAAGGAGAGAGAGAGAGAGAGAGAGCACTCTTGGGGGCATGGCCATGCCACATTCCCTTCTCCTTCATTCCCTTCTCAGGATTTTGGGCACACACGCACATGCGCCTGGTGTGTTTTTCAAGCCGCCAGGTCTGGGACTCAAACTGCTCGGCTGTGGGCTCCAGCCGCCCTAACCTCTGCGCCACCTGTTGGCTGCTGGATTAGGCTCTTGGCCTGCCTTTCAGTTCTCCTACAGAATGAAGTAACAGTAGCTCTTCTGTGGGTTGCTGAGAAGATTGTCTAGCACCTGCAACCCTCTCTCCAGCTCCAGTGAGGGGGAAACCACTGGCTCGTCGGAAGTCATGACGTATTTTCTCTGTTTTTCTCTGCAAAAATGCATCATGACTTTTCTAACAACCCAAGAGATGGGACTATTGTGAGTCAGAGGCTCAAAGGAGGAAGCCCTTTCCTTAGGGAGGACTGAGAGCGCTAAGGAGAGGCTCCTGGCCCAGCCTGGGGTGCAGTCCACACAAAACTGAACAACACTGAAAACTGCAAGCGGACTCCAGGTCAGCTCAAAAACACGTCCTGGCACTAACATGTACACCCAAGACCCCAACCAGCAAGCAGGCCGGAGAAAGGGGATCGTGCCGTGATGAGCCCGCGTGAGGGTGTTTCTCCCTCTCTCTCTCTCAGGCACATGCTCTGTATCATGAATAAGTAAACATTTTTTTAAAAAAATGAGAGGCTCGGGACCAGTTGGCATAATGGCTATGTTGCTAGACTCACATGTAGTCAACCACGGTTTGAGTCCCAGACCCGGTGGCTTAAACTCACACCGGGCATGTGTGTGTGTGCGCCCAAGATCCTAAAAGAATGGAGAAGGGGTTGTGGCGTGGCCATCCCCCTGGGGGATGATTTCTTGCTTTCTGTCTCTCTGACCCTCTCTGCCTTTCTGGCAAGTGCATGCGCCCTATAGCAAAAACCTCTCAAAAAAAAAGGAGAGGCTCCTGAGGCCCACGCAAGCTGGACATGCTGTGGCCACTTGGAAAAAGTGCAGATTGCTCTGCACCATCATCTGCGTATTAAATGCTTCGCATCTCATAAAAGGGTATAGTTCTATGATTGTCTCAAAATAATGTTTACTCACAAAATGTACCAGTTAAGAATGCCCTCAGCTGTGTCCTAAGCAGCAATCATTTAATTACCTCACATGACAGGACGTTGTAAGGTGGGGGGTGGGCGTTGTTCAGGCCCTCAGCAATCCCAGGGTACTGCAGTGATGTCTCTGTACTTTAGGTGGCCTTTGCCTCGTGGCCACAAAGAAGTTGCTACAACTCCAACATCACACCCTCACACAATAGTGCCCCAAATAAGAGGAGAGGAGAAAGCACAAAAGGGAGCATTTCTCTCTCATGTCTTCTTTTCAGGGAGAAAATGATTTCCCAGAAACCCTCGATAGATGTCCTCCTCATGTCTCCTTGGCCGGAATTAAACCAGTCCTCAACCAGTTACTGGCAAAGGTATCTCTACTCACATAGCTACTCAAATGAGATCAGGCTGTGTAACAAAGACTCTTGGGCAGGCAACAAAAATGCCTTCCACAGGAAGAATTTCAGGCAACAGAGTGGCTCTTTCTATCCTGAGCATAGCTAAGGAGTGACACAGTATACAAACACACACAGTGCAACGGACACAATGCTAAGCTGTGTGCCAGACACGGAGTCAGTGAGAGCGAGGTCCACAGTCAAGGAAGGGCAGGGCTGCGGGGTGACGAGAATGGTGGACACAGCCCATTCTAGTGGAGCTGACGAGCTCTTTGTCTGGGGTGGGAAAGGCCCGAGAAAGCCAGGGCACCTGTCTAGCGGAGCGCTGCCAGGTGAGTGGGAGTTGGGCAGGACGCGTGGGAGACGAGGATTCCAGCGCGGACTCGGCTCGGGAGACGCAGTGTTCACGGAGGTGAGCCAACAGCTCTGTGCTCTCACAGGTTCAAGTGGCAGGATGGGCCGTGCGGGATGCGGCCAGACCATTCAGGGCCTGGAATTAGACAGTGGGGAGCCAGCGCGAAGTTTCAACAGGAGACTGACTTAAGTGATCGCGGTGACAACATCGAGGAATCTCAAAAACATTTTGCCGAGTAGAAAAATGTAAACTATATGATTCCATTTATGAGAAATTCTATAGACTAGGCAAATCTATGGAAGAAATCAGAGGAGAGAATGCCCCTGGGAAAGGAGACAGACTCGAAAGTATCACAAGGAACATGAAGGGATGATGGAAATTTCCTATATCTTCAAATTCAAATCTTAAAATATGTGCATTTCATTGTATGCAAATAATACCTCTGTTTCTGAAAAAGCCTCCTGGTGGGTGGACTGCAGGGAAATCTGAAGGGGGGATCCGTAGCCTGAACTGAGGTGGGTGCTGGAGGTGCACTCAGGGCCCGCTGTCTGAGACAGGCTTGGGGAAGGACGCAGGCGGAGAGGGCTTGCCACGACTCCCAGCCTCTGATCTGGACACCGGAGCAGTCACGAGACAGAGGCACCGTGAGGAGATCCAGTTTGAGGGACGGGAAAATGCTCAGGCATGGAAACGCTGAGTCTCCGCTGGAGATGCTCTCCGGGCCATTAAACACGTGGCTGTCGGTTTCAGGAAAGAGAGGTGTGCCAGAGCGAGTTTGGCTCCCGATGTATGGAACTGGATGGGCCATCCAAAGGGAAAAAGCGGGCTATGAGGAGGTGGGGAGAGGCAGGAAGGGAGGGAGCCGAGGACCAAGCCCTGGGGAGCACCCACATCTAAGTGCTGGTCAGAAAATAAAGGTTCCAGTTCCGGAAACGAAGAAGGAAAGGGAAAATGCACAGAAGTGGCCAAGCAGGGGGAGTGGGCAGTTGTTAAATGCTTCAGAAATGTCAACGGAACTCAGAGAAATGTGTGTATAGAGCCGAGACCCACACGCGTGGGTGAAAGAGGCTGCATTTAAGCTCATTTTCCTGACCGGGGACAGCGCCCTTTCTTCAGCCTTCAAAGCACTCAGCTCCAAAGGAACATGGAAGAGACAGAAGGGGAATTTACAAAGGTCCATCCTCATTAAATAAATGATGATTCAATCATACAGTGGACTGCTATTTAGCTATTTAAACTCCGAGACCCACACGCGTGGGTGAAAGAGGCTGCATTTAAGCTCATTTTCCTGACCGGGGACAGCGCCCTTTCTTCAGCCTTCAAAGCACTCAGCTCCAAAGGAACATGGAAGAGACAGAAGGGGAATTTACAAAGGTCCATCCTCATTAAATAAATGATGATTCAATCATACAGTGGACTGCTATTTAGCTATTTAAACTAGTGCACAGGGGACAGAAGGGGAATTTACAAAGGTCCGTCTTCATTAAATAAATGATGATTCAATCGTACAGTGGACTGCTATTTAGCTATTTAAACTAGTGCACAGGGAACGAGCAGTTAGCATAATGGCTATGTTGCTGGACTCCCACGTAGTCGACCACGGTTCGCGTCCCGGACCCGGTGGCTTAAAACTCACTCCGGGCGCGTGTGCGTGTGTGCCCAAGATCCCGAGAGGAGAATGGAGGAGAAGGGATTGCAGCGTGACCATCCCCCCTGGGGAGTGATTTCTCGCTTTCTGTCTCTATGTCTCTCTCTGTCTGTCTGGCGAGCACATGCGCCCTATAGCGAAAACCTCTCCCCCCCCCCAAAAAAAATAAATAAACTAATGCACAGTCCTGGCCCTGGTAGCACATGCTGGGCTGAAGGCACATGGCAGACCCAGGTTCGGTCCCTCACCCTGAAAGCTGGATGCAGTGGGGGGTACTTGCAGCCCCAGCGCCTGGGGAGGCTGAGGCAGGATCGCAACAGTGAAGTTCTGTCTTAAAGGAAAAAAAAAGAAATAAAATAATGAGATAGACCCGCACATACTTTTGAAAGACACCCATGCCACCAACTACCCGTTTTGTTAAAAGAAATTATACGGCCAGGTGGATATATATCAAGATGTCAACAAAGCTGAACTCGGAATGGTGGGATTTCTGCAACTACTCTAACATTTTTACTAGTCTGTATTTCCTAGTTTTTTGAACCTGGACGAGGAGTGAACAGCCCTGCCATGGGGAGCCCGGGGAGGCTCTGTGGCACAGCCGTTAGAAAAGGGAAGGGACTTGGTCTCAAGCCTCCTCTCAGAGTGCTCAGGTTGGACAGAGAAAGCCTTCACTGAAGAGCAAGTTTGGACAGGGCAGCAGATGACACTGGGAGCACCGGGCCCCCTGGGAGGAAACGAAAGAGACCTTGGGATCAGCAGATGACATAATGGTTACATCTCTGGACTCCTATGTAGTCGACCACAGTTCTAGTACCGGACCTGGCAACTTAAAAAAAACTCATGCCAGGCGCATGTGCACACATGCCCAAAATCCTGAGAGGAGACTGAAGAAGGGACTGCTGTGTGACCATCCCCCTTGGGGGTGATTTCTTACTGTGTCTCTCTATCTCTCCGGTGAACACATGCATCCTATAGCAAAAACCTCTCTCTTAAAAAAGAAAAAAGAGAGGGACCGGCAGTTAGCATAATGGCTATGTCACTGGACTCCCCTATAGTCGACCATGATTCGAGTCCCGGACCCGGTGGCTTAAAACTCACACCGGGCGCGTGTGCGTGTGTGCCCAAGATCCTGAGAGGAGAATGGAGGAGAAGGGATTGCAGCGTGGTCATCCCCCCTGTGGGGTGATTTCTTGCTTTCTGTCTCTCTCTGTTTTTCTGGAGAGCGCACATGCCCTATAACAACAACAAAAAAAACTTCTCCAAAAAAAAAAAGAAAAAAGAAAGAGGCCTCGGCAAGGTCATCTTGATAATCCATCCAGAGCAGTGGGTGGTGGGAAGATCCTGGGCTTTCACGGGGCATGGAGACTGTGTGCCCATGTGGCCAGTCCCAGATGGCCCTCACACACCCTATTGTGCCTGGGGTGCCCTTCTCCCTTCCCTTCTTGAAAAACACATTCTTTTTTTTAAACCTCTTTTTTAAGTTATTTAATTTTATTTATTCATTCATTTATTTTAATTTGACCAGAGGGGGGGGAGTGAGAAAGCAAGCCACCAGGTGCAGGACTTGAACCATGGTCGGCCATGTGGGAGTGTCCAGAGCCTTAACCACTACACTACCTGCTGGCACATTCTTAACTTAAAGACCCTGCTGATGATGGCTTCCTGGAGCAGCCTCCCGGAGAGCAGAGGCAGAGCTCAGGCTCACCTCCCACTTCACGCCTTGAGTTCCCCACCTCCCGGGTAACTAACCTGATGCAGGTCTGCAGCTTACCAGCTGGGGCGCTCTTCCAGGCCACTGATCTGACCTCAGGAAAGCTCATCCACACTGGGAGCCCACAGCTGACAAGGTCCCAAACAAAAGCTGAGGTACTGAGAGGTGGGGAGCCTGAGAACACACGAATGGGCTATGAATGGAGACCAGGGGTTACCTGATGATACCTGAACCCTCCTGCTAAGTGTCCTCACCAGCACTCAGCACCAGGGGCCAGAGCGAAGGCACCGGTGCCCTCCCCAGGTGGCTACGGGTGCTGGGGAGCGGGTGCCAACTAGGTCTGACACTCACAAGTTAAAGGTGCTGGAGAATGGAAGAGC
>NW_006160231.1:874165-882472 GCF_000334495.1 Tupaia belangeri chinensis | reverse complement strand
CGTATTAAGAAAAGCGACCTCCTGAGAGACAGGGAAAAAACAGGAAGTCAAATAAGATTCAGGTACCGGCCCTTCTGAAAGGCTTTCTGCACCAGGTTCTGGGAACTGAGATGAAAAGCGCGAAGACTGAATTTAAGAACCACAAGCACTCTCTAAGGAGAACTGGACATTTCCACATAAGGCAACGAAATTAAGGGAAGAGAATGAAACTATACTGATGCATAAAGCAGCTAAGAGGAGCCCAGAGGTTGTTAGTTATGCAGAAAGCTTCGCAGCTGGAATGATAATGGACATGCCAAAGAGAGTGGAAATGGGGCCAGGTTGCGAAGGAGGGGTACCTACAAAGAAATAACAGAAGGCGTGCAGATAAAATCAGAAGAGTTGCTCAGGAAAAGCCCTGAGATATAACTTACACAAGGCGAGAGAGAATGAGAAAAACATTTTCCAGCTCTAACCGGCCTAGGGAAGGGGAGAGGGGGATTGTTGGCTCGTTCTTAGTTGAGGAGAGAAAGCCTATAAGCAATGACATGAAGAAAGCAGAGAGGCTTTTCATTTTGTCTTAGCCTAAAAAGGTCAACTGTGATCTGAAAACTGAAAGAGGCACCGTGTGGAATCACGGGAGGGCAGGAAGCCAAGGGGATAAGGAAAGAACTTGTATACTCACATCCACAGGCCTTGATGACTTACATGCTTCGGTACTTAAGGAATTGGCCCGAGCCGGAGTCCCATCACTAGCTCTCACTCTGAAGGGATTTATGGAGAACCGGTGAGGGGCCTGGAGTCAAGAGCGAGACCCAGGCAGCCTGTCCCTGTCTCTCTTTAAACCTAGGGGAAAGCAGAGGCCCCTGGCAGTGCTGGGCCCATCAGCAGAGCTGCTCTAATAGAAAACTACTGGGACACGTCGTCAAAAAATCAATCTGCAAACACTAGGTCATAAGGAATTAGGTAATAACCAGCCCTGCTTTCCAAAGAACACATTCCGTCAGAGTAATCCAATTTCCTTCTAGGACAGAATGATGGGCCTGGTAAATCAGGAATGGCAAGAGATGCATAATCTTCCTTAACTTAAAGAGTGAAACTTTTCATTTCATCTTTCAAGAGAAGTCTTGAAAGAAAAACTGGGGGAATGGGGTCTGTAGTCGGGGGTTGGGCAAGTGAGAGGTTGAAGGGTTAACCCGAATAGCAGCTCTTTATGTCCCATGTAGAGTGGTGGGGTTAAAATGGGGGGGGGTAACTATGCTGCTGGTGGCCACGGACTGTCAGAGGTGAGGGGTGACGGTGGTGGGGATGGCGAAGGTGATAACAGTGGAAAGGGCAGAGGGAGGGATGACATTGTGGTGGGGATGGCAGTGGAGGTGGTACTGGTGACGAAGGTGGTGCTACTGGAGGAGGTGATGTGAGGGTGGAGAAGCTGGAGGTAGCGGTGGAGATGTCGGTGGTGGGTGTGGAGGAGGTGGTCATGGTGGTTGAGGGGGAGAGGCGAGAGTGACCCTGGTACACAAGTAAATGTGACAGTGGTGGTGGCTGTGGTGGTCATGGCAGCAGCCACCAAACTTAGACTAAAGAGGGCCAACCCAGGCTTTATGGCCATTCTCTTGGGGATCTGTGATGGCCATGGACACCAGCCTGCTCTTCCCATACCCTTGCTGACTCCAGGGACATGTGACTCCAGGGCATTTTGGCCCAGCCTCATTCTGGGGATCACGATCCTCTTAGTCCTGAGACAACAAACCCCCCTCTGCCCACATAGGATGGAGGGATGTCAGGGGAGGGTTTCCTCCAGACCCAAAGGGATAGGCTGAGAGTCTCCCGTGGCCAAGAAGAGAAGGCTCCCTGGCCACGGACAGCAGGCCACCCCTGCCTAAGCCTGGAAGCCATAGCCCCCATGAGCTAAAGGTTGTCAAAGACTCCCCTCCCGGAAGTCATTCAAGTGGAGGTCAGGGAGGCCTTCCGCTTGTCTGGCTTTCATACCTCTGTCCGGCCTGCTCTGAGTTCTCCAACTGCAGCCCAAAGACTAGGGGTTGGCAAGAGTGAACTAAAAACCTCTCCACCTTGGCTTCTGCCAGGATGTGACTGTTTCGTTGCCTGGAAATAAAATGAAAACATGCCCCAGGTCAAGGGGCCTGTGTGCCACAGGAGCTCTGGGCCCTGGAGAGAGGTGATTTCTGGAGTCTGTGGTAGGCTTGTGGTGGAAGAAGGGGGTGCCAACTTTGGCTGGACCCTGGAAACATTCCTGAGGCTGGGAACTCAGCTCAACTGCAAAGCTCCTTGCCCATTCCTTGCTACCTATGGAGCCCCATGTGGCCCTTGAACCAGTTCAGCCTCACAATGTCCCCTGTACCCCAGAGTTGGCCGAGACAGTCTCTGAGGTCCTTCCACAATAAGTCCTGTCCTCTAAACGTTCTTCACATCTTGGCCCTGCCCCAGCCCACACCCGCCAAGCTGCTTCACCCATCCTCTGCCGGGAGTGCCTCCGGCCTGCTCTGAGTTCTCCAACTGCAGCCCAAAGACTAGGGGTTGGCAAGAGTGAACTAAAAACCTCTCCACCTTGGCTTCTGCCAGGATGTGACTGTTTCGTTGCCTGGAAATAAAATGAAAACATGCCCCAGGTCAAGGGGCCTGTGTGCCACAGGAGCTCTGGGCCCTGGAGAGAGGTGATTTCTGGAGTCTGTGGTAGGCTTGTGGTGGAAGAAGGGGGTGCCAACTTTGGCTGGACCCTGGAAACATTCCTGAGGCTGGGAACTCAGCTCAACTGCAAAGCTCCTTGCCCATTCCTTGCTACCTATGGAGCCCCATGTGGCCCTTGAACCAGTTCAGCCTCACAATGTCCCCTGTACCCCAGAGTTGGCCGAGACAGTCTCTGAGGTCCTTCCACAATAAGTCCTGTCCTCTAAACGTTCTTCACATCTTGGCCCTGCCCCAGCCCACACCCGCCAAGCTGCCTCACCCATCCTCTGCCGGGAGTGCCAGACCCCTCGCCCACCGGGGCCCTGGCTCAAGGCCCAGCTCGGAGCCAGTTCTGCTGCAAGGCCCAACTGTGCCCAGCAGGCGTAAGCAGCCACTTCCTCCGCGAGACCCCCATCACCTTGACCTCCCCTCTGCCGCAGCGGTGCTCCTCCGGCTCCAGCTGTGACGGGAGGATGTCATGCTCAGGGCCTTCACTACCCACTCTGGGCCTGGCAGGCTGGACCTGAAACTTGGTCATCCCCTTCCCTCTCAGCAACCAGCACAGGCCTAGCAGGGAGGGGGCTGCACAGTGGCAAAGAGTGACTGGATTTGGCACCTGAAGAAACCAAGGCCCCTAGTCGTCAAGTGGTCAAGACTGAACCCAGATGTCTGGGCGGGCCTGTGGCCTGCTGCACACAGGGCAGGAACGGCCCATCATGACAGGGCTCACGTCTGTCTAGTCCCCCTTAGTGTCTGCAAAACCTGTAACAAACAGCCCTCTCGGAAGGAAAAGCAATTCTCGTAGATTCCGTCTGAATCCCCAGAAGTTCACGGACCCACATGTGAGTGACACCAACCTAAGGAACCGAAGTGCTAGTTTATGAGACATTTAACTGCAAAGAGCTCTGTCTTCACAACTGCTAACACATTTTAACATCATCGAAATTTAAATCCAAATTTCAAAAATATTCCCGGAACTTAGGAACTCCGAGAGTAGATGCCCTAGCTTCAGGTGCACCGTCCCAGCTGACAGGCCGATTCACAGGAAGGAGGAAATGGTGAGAAATCCTTTCACCGTGCCTAGATCCAAGCGTAATTTGTAATTTGTGCTTTCTATGTGCCCTTGGGTAGGGCGCTTACCAGGGGGCCCCATAAGGTGAAAAGGCTGTCCTTCCTGGTCACCCGGGATGGTGACCGAGAGCCCCTCGAAAGCTCTGTCCAGGATGCCCGCTTTACTAAAGCTGGAGGTGGATTTGGAGGGCGTAAGGCAGAGAGAAGGTTCAGGTTCGAGTTACGGAAGGAACGGCTTTCCTATATGCCCTTCCCGAAGTGTCGCTCTGCTCCCCAACCTCCCCCGCACGACATACAGCCCTCTGCTCCCTTCCCCAACACACACACACACACACACACACGGGTGTACATGCCATCTCTGCAGATGTTTGGCACTTTGGGGTGACCACTCGGCAGCTGTGTGAGTTCTCCTCTCCTGCTGGCACCAAAGGCCCTGCGGCGATGTTGGAAGACACAGGGCTTTTGATCCCTACGGATCTGGGTGCCAAGTCCGGCTCAACCTCTTTATATCTGGGCTATCTTAGCCAAGGTACTTGGCCTCTCTGAACTTCACTTTTTTTATCTATAAATTAAAGGTAGCGCCTTTTATTTTATAGGCTTGTTGTCAACTCTCAAGGCTGAAAATTAAGTCAGCTCTCTATTAATGGTGGTGATGATGATGTTGGCTGAAGAAGGTTGTGGAAAACCAGATGTGTGGTGGCTGAAGTGCGGACCCTGAAGCCCCATGGCCCAAGTTTGAATCCCAGCTTGGCCACTTTTTGGCTCCGTGACCTTGAGTAAGCAACTTAAGGCTATGCTTCCACGTCCTTGTCTACAAAAGAGGAGAGTAATTCCACTTGGTTCATGGAATTGTGGCGAGGACAGAATTATTAGAGCAGCCTTACACCGCAGGCACTCAGGAACGATCAGCTGATGGGCTGGAAGGTGGCTAGCCGTAAAATGTGATGCTCTACGAGGCTGAGCCACGTGGTGAGGCTCCAGTTGGCACCTGGAGACCCCAAGGATGCTGGGCACGTGTGTGCAAATGACCGGAGACTGGCTGGAGCTGGGAGCGGGGAACGGCAGCCAGACCCTGTAGGGCGTGCTGTCTCTCTCTCATGTAAGAAATAAACAAACTTGAAAAAAATCAACAGCTGGGACTCATAAGTGGCATGGTAGTAAAGGTGCTGGGCTCCCACATGGCTGATGGCAGTTCAAGTCCTGGATCTGGCGGCTTGCTTTCTCACTTTCCCTTTCTCTCTTCCCCTCCCCCACCCCGTGAGCACATGTGCCTTTCAGCAAATTAAAAATTAATAATAATAATAAATAAAATTAAATAATTTAAAAAGTTATCAGCTATGTTGTTAATAGGCTGGGCTAGACATATAAATACAGGATGAGGGAAACATTACCACCATCCTCCGTCACCTCCGATCGCGCCTTTGCTAAGCCTTAGTTCGGAGAGGCACGTGCTTCCCACCTTCACCTCCCCACATGGCAGACCTCCCAGTCTGCACCGAGCACCCAGAGCCAGCCTCATGACCCTCATCATCCCTGCTTCTTTAGGAAGCTGAACCCACTCCTGCCGTCTCTGGCAGCTCCTGCCGGGCACAGCCTAATAGCTAGCCCCTGCAGCCGGGTGGGGCCAGGCTTCACCTAGTATCTGGCCAGGAGAGCCCAAGTAGTCCCTCTCACCCAGAGCTCCTGGGCAGTGGCATCCACCCTGGAGCAGAAGAATGAGCTCAAAGGAATTCTGGCACCTACCCTTCCTAGGTCCTGACTGTACGTTCTTCCTCTGAACTGCCCTAAATCCCTGCCAGTCACTCCAGAGCACTTCGGAAAGCATTTTTGGTCTTGGCTGAGTTGTAGAGACTCAGGGAAATACAAATGAAAACCAAAGTGAAAAACTCTTCACTCCCTAGATTGGCCTGTGTTTATATATAACACCGTCACAAGGACGTGGGGAAATGCAGACTCATGGTTTGATGGAGGGAGTGTAAATTGCTATAGCCTCTTTGGAGGGGAGTCTATTATATCCACAAGAACTTAAAACGAGCACACCCTTGACCCATTTATGCCATTTCTAGGAATCCATCCTCTAGAAGTACTTCTGTCTGTACAAAGTCATTCTTACAAGGATGTTCACTGAAGCATAGTTTATGACTGCAAAACTTCGAAGACAATAATATAAATGTCGGTGGTAGAGGAACAGATGAACAATACATGGAATATTTATGTGGAAAAGTACTATACAGCTCTAAAAAAACAGACATATATAAATATATATAAAAGCATGGCCATATTAGGGAAAAATAGCATGTTGCAGAACAGAATATGTGATCTGAGTTCACTTAAGAAAAAACAAGTGCACCCTCTCCCCTCTCCTCTTGGCTGGGTGGAGGCTTCCTGCTAAGCTTGGGCTGGCTCAGGGCAGACTGCACGGGGTTAAAGACCCAGCCCCTTCCTCCAGCCAAAGGCCAGCGCAGCGGGATGGACACACCTGGGGGAGGGAAGGCCTGCTGAGCCCTGGGGTCGGAAAGAAGCAGCCTCCAGTCTGGGGACAAACAGACCTGAGTTCAAACCAGGCCTTCATCTCTTCGTCGGCCGCTGAGTGGCCTTGAGAAAGCTTCTTCACTTTGCCGAGCTTCAGTTTCTCCATCTATAAAACTATAAAATGAAATTAAAACCAAATTACAGCACATGGTAGGAAAGTATAGAAGGGGCAAGCGGATCTTGTAAATGCCAGGCATTTGCATCCCCTCAGAGGCTGCTTTTCCTTGCTGTCCAATTCTGTAACCCAACCCCAGCTGAGTCCTGGCTCAGCAGCACTTCTCCCTCCCTCAGCTGCCCACGCTTGCATTCTCCCCACCCACTTTTTTTTTTTTAAAGAATAATTTTATTTATTTTTTAAAATAATTATTTTATTTAACTTTACTTATTTATTTAATTTGACCAGAGACAGACAGAGGAAGAGAGAGAGAGAGAAAGTGAGAAAGCAAGCCACCAGGTCTGGGACTTGAACCGCAGTCGGCCACGTGGGAGTCCAGCACCCTTAACTACTGGGCCACCAGCCGGCCCCAAGAATCATTTTATTTAATCCTACTTATTATTTATTTATTTTAACTTGGCCAGACAGGGGCAGAGAGAAAGTGAGAAAGTAAGTCGCCAGGTCCAGGACTCCATCGCTGGAACCATGGTCAGCCACGTGGGAGTCCAGCGCCACCTGCCAGCCCCATCCCAGACCCACTCTTACTCCTCCCTCTGAGCAGCAGGCAGGAAGCCTCCTCCAACACTGACCTGAGCTAAGGCCAACAAAGAGTGCTCTCTCCTGGGTCAAAATACCCTGGGAGGGAGAGGGGGCGGCAGGTGCTGCAGACATGATTGCTGGATCCCTCGTGGCCCACTGAGAGGTCTGGACCCGGCAGCTTGAAAATCATGCCAGGAGCATGCGTGTGCATGCCCAAAATGCAGAGGAGAATGGAGAAGGGACTGTGGGGCGGCCATGGGGGACGACAGGGGTTATTTCTCACTTTCCCTCTCCGGCTCTCTCTCTCTCTCCCCGGTGAGTGCAAGTGCCCCAAAGGTACTAGGCCAAAGCCTAAAAACAAACAAAAACACGCTGCACGTGAGAGTACTGCCCCAAACCCGGGAAGGAGAAGGGGCTGCAGCGTGGCTACCTGCCCTGGGGGTGCTTTCTTACGCCTCCCTCCCCTCCCCAGCACTCGCCCTATAGCAAAACCTTTTAAAAATTAAGAAAAGAAAGTATTCTGGTTACTCCCGCCCCCTCCGCTCATTCCTCCCACCTGCGCCCTGGCTCCCGCCCTGGCATTCTTCAGGACTTGACCCCCTCAGTCATCCCCTCCTCCCCTCCGCCCCCACCCTGCGACAACTCAGGTGAGTCCCACCACAAAGCACCCAATCCCCGCCCCAGCCCCCTACCCCTCCTCCCAGCTTCCTTTATCTCCCAGCCACCGTCTTCCGACCTCTGCCATCCAGGGGGCCTTTGTTCAGTCCCCCACCCCCGCCCCCTTTGACCCCGGGGCGCAGGGGAGGCGGCCACGGCCCTCCGACCTGTGCTCCCGGAGCCCACGACTGGAGGCCCTGCGTCCCCGGGCCTCGAGGCCCTCGGACACACACCTCCTGTGACCGCGTCCCCTCTCGGCTGCGAGAGCAACGTGAGGGCAGGACTCCCATCTGCCTGCCTCGGGAGAAACTTGACCCGTGTTCTCTCCTCAGAGAAGGAAGCCGGAATCCCACGACGACCCCAACCTACTTCCCCGAGGCCACGCGGCGGGTGCGCGGTACAGCCGGGGTTGTCTTTCATCTAGCGTGGAATCAGGAGCTTCCGGAACTTTCCGGCTCTCGGGAACTTCTTCCCTTAGACCCTGCACCGTTTCTCAGCCCTAGAACGCCCCGCCAGGTGCATATTAGCATTAAAACGATCCTAATTAATAGCCGCTTCCGCCCTGGGCTGGCCTGGCTGTCTGGGTCTCAGCTTTTAGCCCCAACGCCGTGCAGCCCCAGCTTCCCCCGGCCCCGGAATCTCCGAGCACCTGCCCGGGACCGCGCGGGCAGCGTCCCCCCAGGCCT
>NW_006160231.1:839943-855500 GCF_000334495.1 Tupaia belangeri chinensis | reverse complement strand
GCTCCAGTTTCTGCTGCCTCCATCTCTGCTTCTCGCCCAGCCGGGGCCCAAGGGAGAGTGCCGGGAGTTGCCCAGCGCGACCCGGTAGGAGCGCGGAGCTGCGGGAGACCGGACCTGACCAAGGGCCTCCCAGGTCCCAGCGCCCACTACCCTCCTGCCGAGCCCCTAACCCGCGCCCAGGCTCAGGCTGGCTCGGGTTGGAGGTGAAGCCCACCTACTTCTGCCTGGGTCCTCGGCTGCCCAGGCTGGGCCCTGGGAGGGCCCCAAGCAGCCTCTCTCTCCCTTACCCGCGTTAAGATCTAGATCCCTCGTGGGATCTAGAGATGAGAGTCCTGGATTCCAGTCCCTTCTCTCCCCTCTCAGCTGTGACCCTTGGGCAATTGCATCTCCGTTTCCCCAAGTCTACCCTTTTCTTTGGTGGGTTCTCCTGAAGATCCGGAAGCATCCACAGCAGTAAGCTGGGGGTAGGGGACCCAACCCTACAGCAATCAGGGCTTCAGGAACTCGGGAACCCCCACCCAATTGCTTGCAAACGTTACCCTCGGCTTCATTTTTCTGTGAAAAGGGTCTGAAGACGGCACCCATGAATAAAGGCGCCTGCAAACGTGTGTGAGTCTCGAGTGCATTTTAGAGTAAGAATCAAATTTTGGAGCCCAGCTGTATCCTGGAAAAACAGACTCCGAAAATGGTTTTCCTGTCCTCCTGAAAGACTTTCCCCTGACTGCCCTCTTCCAGGCAGTAAGCTTCGTCGTTCAGTGACTGCTTTATGTCCATTTTCTAGAGGAGGGACCAGGCCGGAGTGGAGTGACAGGTTACACTGCTGAACGACCGAGTTCCTGGTTGAACCCAGCTTTTACTCTTGCTCCTCTGTCCTGCTTTGGACAAGTCTATTTTTACGCTATTTATAGTTCTCTGCACTTAGCACTTTCCCTAGTATTGGTGAATTTACTTTGTAAAGACTCCAGCCTGTGGTAACTGCTGGAGACAAGGGGGGAGTGTTTCTGCACTTGTGCCCGGGTTCAGAGTACCAGGTGGGGCGTTGGCGGAGTGGGGTGGGTGGATGGCCGGGAAGGAGCCTGGGTGGGGGGAGTGAGATTCCACCAACCGGAGTAACAACGAGTCCAGGGAAGCCCCTGGGGCGTCCCTCTGGCTCTAAGCACTGGAACCCCAGCGCCTCCCACACCCCCGAGTCCGGCCCAAGTGCCCCGTCAAGGCCTGCCCAGCTGGTCCTGGGAAGGACGCTTGGCCCGGCACTCAGCCTGCTCCCCTGGGGTATCTGCCAGGCTGCCGGGCAGGACGCACCCCCAGCGGACAGATAGGCATTCAGGGGTGGAGACAGAAAGAGACAAAGGTGGGCGAGGGAGAGACAGGGGCCAGGAGGAACAAGGGAAGCATTCAGAGTCCGAGAGCGGGAAGGCCCCGGGGAGACCGAACAGACAGGAAGAGGGGAGACAAGAAAGACGGGCCTGGGGTGGTCGGCAAGGAAGGCAGGAGACGGCAGACGGGCGAACGCTGAGGAGCGAGAAGGCCGAGAGATGAGAGACAGGACGAGCAGGAGGGAGGAGAGCCGTCGGGGAGAGGAAGGCGCAGGCGGCGGGCCGGAGAATGGGAGCGCGGGGCAGCGCTGCGGGCGGGGAAGCGTGCCGAGCCTTCCCGTTCTCCTTTCTGGGGTGGGCGGCGGATCCGCGCCGAGATAACCCAGCCAGGCCCCTGCCCCCGAGGGGCCGCAGCTGTATAAATACCGGGGGTGGGGGCGCCCGGCTGCTGCCCAGGGGTCAGCGACACCGGAGAAGGCTTTGCTGTCATTAGCTAATTGAGCCCCAGATGTTAAGAAAAGGTTACGTCCTCCTCCGGAGAGTTTTTCTTTTTAAACACTTTACACTGATTCCCCCGCCAAAATGGCCGGGAGGCGCCCGCCCCTCCTGCCCGCGCCTCCCCGGCCCCGGCCCGCGCCAGCCACTTGCGGCTCCCGCGGTAATCGAAGTGGCCTGCCCGGAGGCGGGGCGGCCAGGAGAGGCGGGGACCACCGGCGGCGGAGCCAGCCCCCAGCCTGGGCCGCCGACTGGGAGGTCAGCCCGGAGGGAGGGCGGCGGGGAGCGGGGGACCCCGGGGAGCTGGGCTCTCAGGCCCTTAATCCCCCTGAAGGTTGCAGATCAAAGGCGCTTGTACAGGCAAAGACTGCGCCGGTGGGGGCGGGGGGCCGACTCTGGCCGCCGTCTTCCCGCAGCCCAGCTGGGGCTCCAGGCCAAGGACCCCAGACTGCCAGCGCAGGGGGAGGTGGCTCCGGCTGCGGAGCGAGGACCCCAGGCCTCTTGCTCCTCCCGCCTGCAGGAAAGCCGCCGAGGCGCCCCCACGGGGCCTGCGGGGACCGGGCGCGTCGGTATCTCCCCGGAGAACCGAGCCCTACAGATCTCCTCTCAGGTACTGCTCATGGTATTCCACTGGGTTTTTAGTTGTTACTATTATTGGTTCTAACCCGGGACACGGGCATCTGAGAGGGCGAAGCCCTTGGCCAAGAACGCACAGCGCTAGACAGCCGCAGCCTGACTTACACCCGGCCTGACCGCCCATTCCTCTATTCCCCGCAGGCCCTCTACCCTCTCTTCCACTCTCTGATCTTCTCCCCTTGCCGTCCCAGGCTCCTTCAGTGCTGAGAAAGGAGCCACCCTCCTGTGGCCCTGCATGGTGCCAAGGGTGCGGCCCGCGTGGCAACAGCTGCAGGCTAGGTGTGAGGGATGGGGCTGGGCAAGCTTGTGCCTGGGGTGATCTGAGCGGAGAGGATGGTGATGTTCCCCCTCCTCAGAGGTGGGGCTCCCTTCCCCAGAATAGAACCAAGCAAGTCGGAGCTGGAAGGGGCGTTGAGATGATCCGACCCAGCCCTCTTGTTTGACAGATGAGGAAGCCGAGACCCAGAGAGGTAATGAGTCCTGCCCCAATCTGCAGCTGGCTGGTGAGGCCAGGAATGAGAGCCCAGGCGGTGATGGCGCCAGGCCCTGGACTAGGGCATGAGCTTGTTTAACCCTCAGCCACACTGCAAGGTGGGTGTTACCACCTCCAGTCCAGAGGTGAGGAAACTGGCCGGAGAAACAGTGTGCCCAAGCCCTCCTAGCTAGAGCGTGCTAGAGCCGTTTCGAGCCCAGATCTTCCTGAGTCCAAGACAAGCTCTTTCCACAACCCCGGCAGAGTGGGCTGAAGAGTGGAGACGGGGTGGGGGTGTGGGGAGAGCGTTATGTATTCAACAGCTGGAGAGACGGGAGGCATGAGAAGGGGACACAGACCGGAAGAGTCCCGTCTTGCTGCTTCTGTAATCAGGCCCTCTCTCCATTGCCTCCTTGAAATGGCCCAAACACTGAGGTTCGTCCAGAAGTCCCTTTTATAAACATTTCATTTATGTATCCCCTGAGCTGGGGAGCAGCACCTCCACAGGGCCTGGACACCATGTTCTACCCCGAGCTTCAGCCAGTACTCATGGGCACTCAGGGCCTGGAATGCTCAGGGAGTTCTCCGCACCTGAACCAGAACCCACCAGCTCCAAGTTGGAAGAGGCCCCTTGGCTTAGCTGCTCCATCTCAGAATCACACCTGGCTTTCAAGGACGCCAAGAACGGAGTCACCAAGAATGCAGTCTCCCTTCTTCCTGCCCCGCTGACTGCACCCTCCCGGCCCAGCTCCATGGGCAGACTCCACAGGCTCCATCCTCCTGCTCCTCCCCTTTGCCAGCCTTCCTTTTTCCCTGCCCCACACTTCCTAGCATCTTGCAGACTCTATTGCATTCATCCTAAACGCATTCCCCGACGTGTGTCAGGTACCTACTTCTGTGTGTCAGCACTGTGCCAGGCACTGGGGGTACAGCAGGAAGAAGACTGCCCTTCGGGAGCGCGCGGGCCGGAAGCAGGCAGAATGAACTGACACATACGTAAATGCATTTATAATTATGAATCGGTGAGCGTTACGAAGGAAAGCACCAGGTGCTTTGAGAAACTGTTAAGAAGGTTGAGCATATAGGCATCTGGGATGATTACTGAGACTACAGAGGCTAAAAATTATTACTGTCCTGATAATTACCCAAACAGTGGGAGGAAGCACTAATAATTACCCAAACCGAAGGGGGCTGAGGCAACCCTTTACTGGCAGTCGTACCCCCTTGGCACCTGCAGTTCAGGCTGTCTCTAGTCCTCCCCCCAGTGGTGAGCCATCCAGTCTGTCCAGCTGCTAGGCATGAGAGTGGGGTGACCAGATGGTAGCCCCACTGCTGTAGTCCCCTCCACCGCTGAGTGCAGGGTTAGGGTGGCTTGGCCCAGAGGTGGTGAGCAGGCTCAGGTAGCAGGGCCTGGCAGAGGCTTGAGACTGGGGTGGGTGCCATGCCCAGCTGGTGGGGGTCTGGGCCTCTGGCCTCGTCTCCAGGGAGGAATCTCTGCCTTCTAACCAGGTCCTTCCTATACCCGCTCACACTGACACACATGCTTCCTGGTCCGTTAGGGAAGGGCTGGGCCAGCCCCTAGAAAGAGGAGAGCCAGGCAGCCCCTACCCAGTGTAATGAGCAGACCTCAGCCCTGAGGCTTGGCCCTGGGCTCAAGTCCCACTCAGGTGGTTCCTGACTCTGTGACCTCAGATAAGGCCCTTGGCATCCCTGAGCCTCCCTGTCCCTCCTCGCTCTTTGAGTTGACTTTAACCAGCCATTCCCTGTGTGCCGTGGAGATTTGATGACCTCATGGGTAGAAAGCACAGAACACAGTGGCCCGTGGATGGCCATTAATAAATGGCAGCTGCCACTCTGATTCTGTAACGCGGTAGGTAATTAATATATGGTGGTAATAAAGAGACCGAATCGTGCCCTCTGGGCCCCCACCTGGCTCCCTGAGCCTCTGTGGGAGGTCACTCCCATGGCCGACCTCCCGAGAGGGAGTTTACAGGTCTATGAAAGTCGGCTGCAGCCTGGGACCTCAGGTCGGAGGCAGGAGATTGCCCACATGTGCTGCAAGAGGTGGGGGGGGATCAGCACATCCCGGCTTTGAACCCCCGGCTTCTGAACACAAGGCTAACGTGGGCCTTCCACGCCGGTGGGCAGGCTCGAGGTCTGGCCTTGCAGTCCCTCCAGCCGGCGGGGCACAGCCACAGCCACTGCCACCACGACTGCCCAGCCGCTGCAGGGCTCACAACACACCTGGAACGCATTAGGCCTGGCCAGGCGCTTGCTCCCTCTCCGCGTAAACAGGGAGAGGAGCGCTTGTTTTGACTACTTTAAATGGTGCAGAGTTTAGGGCCTGAGAATTGGAAGCCCCAGGCCCCTGATGGACAAGCAGATCCAGAGACATAGGGCCGAGCAGCAGAAAGAGAAGCCAGTCTCATTCCTCACCGTCGTTGCTGAGCTGGGCGTCTGCCGGTGACACCACAGCCGCTTTCCACTCACATGCTTACTGATCTCCCCAACAACCAACCATGCAAGGTCAAAATTAGAGTCACTGACCCAGATGGGGAGGCGCAAGGACTTGCCCAAGGTCACCTGGCTTATAAGTGGCAGGCCTGGATTCCATCCCAGGCCTGTCCGTCACCAAGGCCAGTGGAGGTCTTCCCGGGGACAGCAGGCTGCCGGGGAGCTCTGGTCCCCACCAGGAACACAGGCGCACATGGTTACAGCGGCTCACACCCTGACCCCGGCCCAGAGGCCGCGAGTCTGAACGTCTGTGCTGGGCTCCTTCTCCTGTCGCCAGCTCCTGACCTCAGCCGCCCCAGGCAGTTGTGTCCCCTAGGTCAGAATGGGGCTGACCTTGGCAGGAGGGAAAGCCTGTGGGCCTGGGCTGTTGCCAAGGCCTCACGAAATGAAAGGAAACCTTGTCCTGTCCCACACAGGGCTCATTCTCTGAGCACTCCCGAGCCAGCAGGGCCCCAGTGGACCTAGGCCTGATCCCTCAGCGCCAGCTATTCATAGACTCATGGAAGAGCATCCGTCGCCAGGGCCCAGGGCCTTGGAAGTCCTTAAGCCCACCCCCTACGGTCTACAGTTGTGGAGACTGAGGCCTGAGGAGGGAGGGTCTCCCTTAAGGCCACACAGTGACTTAATGGCGGAGCAGGGACTCAGACCCCATCCCTTGCATCCTAGGCCTGAGCCTTTTCCCCAGGACCCTGGGCCTTGGGCAGCCATGCCCCCCCTCCCTCATGCAGATGCCCACAGCTGTGCTCCCAGGCCCTCCCTCACTCCCACAAAGAGGCCCGCTGTAAATGCTTGCAGAGTCCCCACTTTGGCTTGTCAGTCATCTCAGCTGCCCAACCTGGAGGGGGCTGCCTCCGGAGGTGATGAGAGCCCTGTCCGGGGCAGTACTCAAGCAGAGTGTGAATGGCCTCCTGCCAGAGGTCACAGAAGGGCTTTCTGTCCCTGGCAGAGCAGTGCAGACCTGAGACATTCCCAGCTAACCTGGCTGGCCTCCTGACAGCCCTGAGGCAAGAGGCACAGAGGACCAGTGTGCTGCCACTGCATGCATGCAATGACCCCACCCGGAGGGGCTGGCAGCCGGGGGGCTAGACCCACGTGTGAAGGTCCTGCCACTGTATGCATGCACTCACCACCACCACCACCACTCCCGAGGGGCTGGCAGCCAGTGGGCTAGACACGTATGTGAAGGCCCTGTTCAGGAAGCTGGCAGCCATCCCCTCCAGTTGGGGGCTCATAGACCTCTGGTCTCATCTTCCCCTGCATCTTGGGACAGGGCCCCTTGGGGCTGCATGAGTGTGTAAAATCCAGAGACGGGCAAGGCCTCCTGGGGAAGGAGACCCCTGCTAGAGGTCTCCAGGAGGATCCCTGTTCTCCCCAGGTTGTGCTGTAGGCTTGGCCCAGCCCAGTAGACTTGCTGAGGCTCAAGAGTAGGGACTGGAGTGGCCTGGGCCCAAGCCCCTCCCTAATCACCTATAAGACATGCTTCCAGAAATTCCATATGAAGGCCTGGGACCTGCAGAGGGTGAGCCTGGTGTGGGAGGGACAGCTTGGGGCAGGGGAGGAGCTGGTCAGTCACTTTCCCGGAAATCATAATATAAATCTTCCTGTATTATAACTCTATAACTATTATAATAATTATTAGAAAATGTTACTGTTTAGGAAATAAGCCCGCTGCTTCCTTCCTTTTCTCAGAGGAGTAAATATAGCTCAGAAGTCAGCTCCTGCTGCTGTCAGAGTAGCCCCACGTGCACAGGGATCTGGGAGGAGGTGAGGCCTAAGCCTAGTGGGGGCAGGAGGGCAGTGCCAAGGGGTGAAGGCTTCTGGGGGGCTCTGTCAGTTGCCGTGGGAATCCGAATGGGGATGAGTGTGGGCCGTCGTCAGGAAAGACTTCAGGGGAGGGTTGAGAAAAAGGCCCATGCTGGACCTTGGAAGGACCCGGAGCCGCAGACCTGGGGCTAGGGCAGCAGCCGCAGCTACAGTGCAGGTGTATGCCGCTGGCTGCTCTCACAGGCTGCAGCTCCTTCCCGAGTCCAGCCCTGGTCATGTCAGCAAGGCAGCCCCAAGCTTGTGTTTCCGAGTGGGGCAGTGGCCAAATGGGACAGGGCCATGGCACAAGGGATGGCCAGAGCAGGAGAAGCAGACATCACAGGAGTCTGGGAACCGCTGGGGGAGTGGGTTGCCAGGGTTTCTGCTGTATGCAGTTTGGGAGCTAAGCCACGTGATTAGCATTAAGACCTGGGTGTTAAAGAAAACAGGAGACCCTCAGGAGGCTGAGACTGCAAACACCAACACGGGACAAAAACAAACAATGGCGTGGGACCAGCAGGTGCCTTAATGGCTATGTCGCTGGACTCCTATGTAGTCAACCGTGGTTTAAGTCCTGGACCCGGTGGCTTAGACTCACACCGGGCGCATGTGTGTATGTACCCAAGATCCTGAGAGGAGAATGGAGGAGAAGGGATTGCGGTGTGGCCATCCCCACTGGGGGTGATTACTCTCTGTCTCTGTCACGCGCCCTATAGCAAAAACCTCTCCAAAAAGAAAAGATGGCTTCAGCCGAGCGTCCAGGCACTGTACATGTGCCATGTGTCTCCCAGCACAGCCGCCCTGTCAAGGAGGCCCCTCTGATGCCTGGTTACAGGTGCAGAGTTGACGTGACCTGCCCGGGGCCACAGTTATAAAAAGGCAATGCCTAGACACTTACCCGTGGTCCCACCAGAGCGATATTCTTCAACCACAGTGAGGCTGGACCTCTGAGAACATCCACTCCAACCTCAAGGCCGCCACCCCAAACCCCCGAAGCTGAGAAGACTAAAGCCCGGAGAGATGGAATAACCTGCCTGAAGTCTCACTGTTCCTCAGGCCCCAAACCAGGCCAGAATTCGAGGCAATGAAAGAGTCCTGAACGCCAGCCCAGTGCAGCGGCCCCCATTCCCTCCCAGCCACCCTGGGAGCTGAAAAGTTTTCTCAGGCCCTCCCCCCATGCACACACCTGTTGTTTTGGGGGGCTGGAGCCAGAGCCTTCTGAGCGAGATACTGTCCCTCGTTTTAGCCTCTCCTCTCCTGCAGTCCAATGGTCTGAGGACCCCGCCCCCCACCAAGCACGGCCCCAAGGGACTCGGGGTCTCTGGTTTTTGTCAGGCCTGAGAGCTGGTGGGATTGATTTATGTGCGGAGCCCCACCCCCCCTGGCCCTGGCCCTGGGTCCTCCTCCCTTCTCCTCCTCTTCCTCTCCCAGCTCCTCCTCCTCTCCTGACTGCCTGCTCAGTTTTCCAGAGTCAGGACTTCCCTGGGGCTGGGGGCTCCCAGCCAAGAACAACACGAGACCGGTTCCCCCACCTCCCCTGCCCCTCCCGTGCCCCAGCTCACTCAACCACCACAGCACCCCCCACCCCAGCTGAGAGGAGGGGTTGAGAGTAGAGGCCCAGGCCCAGCCCCAGCCCCCAGGAAGGGCCAGAGGCCAAGGTCCTGCCTGCCAGGAGCCCAGGCTGCCCACTGCTCCATGCGTGAGAAGGGCCTTTCTTCTAGGGCTCGCCAGGGGGTGCAGAGGATGTCGGCTCTCCGTGGGGTGGCAGAGTAGACGGAGAAAACTCTGAGGGCTCTCTTGGGTGGGATGGGCAGGGCTCTGAGCAGTGAGCCAGACTGAAACTCACCCTGAGGGAGCAGGCCAGAGAAGTCCCTGGGAAGGCACGTGGAGGGAAGAGCAGAGAGGATTACCGGGCCTCCATTGGAGCTGAGAAGGGAAAGGTCTGAGACTCCGCCCTGGAGGTGGGTGGGTCACTGAGGTAGGTGAGAAAGTAGGAGCCCAGCAAGGGAACACAGGTGGCCCCTGCATGGGGGTGGTGGTGTCAGGAACAGTCGCACAGACCTGGCGCCAGGGCCCAGCTAGGGAAGGGTCTGCAGGGATCGGGCAGGTCCAGTGGGGGGCCTTGGCTTGTGTCTGTCTCCTGCTTCCATCTGCCTCTAAGACCTGACTTTGGCCCTTGAGCCTACAAAAGGGGGGATGGGATGGGCTGGTCCTGGAGCCCTATTGGCTTCCTGAGGGGAGGGCCAGCCACCCCCATCACGGTAGACAGTTAGAGCTTCTCCTAGAAAGAGTTGACATGGGCCTTGCCACGCCCCTGCTCAGCCCTCCCCTGGTCGTCTCCACCCCTTGGTCAGCCCAGACCCTCAGCCCTCTCCCAGGCTCAACCCCAGTGACCCTCAGGGCTGCCTCGGTACAGCAGTGCCTTGAAGGCTCTCTGGAGGCCTTGATCCTCCTCCCATGCTCCTGCCTGGCCCCACGCTGAAACCCCACTACCTGCTCCCCGTGCTGACCACCACCTCTCCTCAGGTCTCTCCCCAAGAGGTTCAGGGCCATCTCTGCCCTGTGAGAGGCCCCCCAGATACCTCTCCCATTAGGACAAAAAGTGAGAGACACCCCCCCCTTGTTAAGGCTTTTTTTATAGGTGAATGTGCTTGCCAGAGACAGACAGAGAGAGGGGAAATGAGAGATCACCCCTCAGGGGGAATGGCTACTCTACAATTCCTTCTCCATTTTCCTCTTGGGATTTTGGGCATGCATGCACACACGCCTGGCATGATTTTTAAGTCGCTGGGTCTGGGGCTTGAACTGTGGTCGACCATGTGGGATCCAGCGTCTTAACCTCCACACCACCTCCTGGCCTCAAGACTCCATTTTTTTTTTAAATAATAATTTATTTATTCAATTCTATTTGTCGTCATCATCATTATGAATTTGACCACAGAGAGATAAATGGAAAGCGAGAAAGCAAGCTGCCAGGCCTGGGACATGAACTGGTCAGCCATGTGGGGTCCAAAACCTTAACCACCATGCCACCTGCTGGCCCCCAAGACCCATGTCTCCTCCCCACCACCCCACAGCCAAGTTCACCCTGGTCCCCAGGGTTAGCGCAGAGCCTAAGCCTATGACCTATGACGTCGAGGGAAAAGGAGAGGCTGGAAAGAATACTCGGTGAGATAGCCCCGCTCCTCTGCCTGAGGCGTGCGGGGGTAGTCGGTGATGGACGGCCTACCAGGTGACCAGAGGGGCACGGACGACTGCCCCCTTCTACTCACCCCAGTCCAAGCCTGGGCTCCTCCTGGGCCTGCCCAGCTTCTCCTCCTCAGCCAGGGCCCAGCCTCCCCACCCCCTCCAGGCCCCAGGCCAAATCTGGCCAATTTGTTCTGAGACAGGGTTCTGGTTTCATAGCCTCATTTGAATGATTTCCAACCAGAATTCCTGCCTCCTCCTTTGCGAAGCACCCCTCCCCCAGCCTCCCCTGCCTGAGCTGCCCAGCCAAGGCTGGTGTGGAAGAGGGCTGACCCCCCCACACACTCGAAATGACACGCTGTCCCCCTCTCCCCTGGGGGCTTCCGTTTCACACAGCTAGCAGCCCTGGCAGAGGCCAGCAGGAGCTCTGGAGACTGGGAGCGCGGGCTGGCCGTCCTGGGCCTCAGTCACAACCTGAGCCAGGGGCAGACCGTGTTCTCGAGCTGAGCCTGAAGCAGGCATGACCCCATCTTGGAGGAGCACCTCCAAGAGAAGTAGGGACTGAAGCAGGAGCAACTCCATCTTGGAGGAGCGCCTCCATTATAAACTGTTCGATTCCTACGACTGGAAACTTGCCTGTGCCTCTGTGCCTGAGAGTAAACAGAGTAATTAATTTTCCTATTGTCATTAAACCCCACTCATCCTAACTGCCCTAAAATGCTCCTGAGTGATATAATCCTCAGCCAGACCCCTTGCCCTGAGCCATGAAGACCTTTAAAATTCTATTTTGTTTAGGCAGAAACGGAATATACCCTGAAAAATAATTAACCTGCTTTTCTCGCTGCTGTCTTGTGCTTTTGCTTTTAGGTTGTTAAAACCCTACCCCTACCCTTCTCCCCATCTGAGCCCACTACACCTTACCCTCTGAATCCTCGTGTCATCCCAGACACAATTGTGCATTTTTTGCCTTTATAAGCACCCCTCACCTTACACTCAGGGCTCTGTGGGGTTTTGAAAGACATGAGTCCCCCCATATGCCTCCGGCTTAATCAATAAACTCCAATAAATTTCGCTATGTCTGGATGTCCTCTTATTTCTCGCTGTAACAAGCCCAGCACCAGCCTCTTCTGCAGCTGCCAAATTCCAGCCGTCACTGTTCCCACTCGCCATCCTGCCTGCCTCTTACCGCTGCTCTATCTCCTGGGAACAGAGCAAGCCCTGTGTTTCAGATCCAGCCGGGGGACGGGAGAAGCTGCCCGTGCATGGCAAGGGTGAAAACAATGACGTTCCTAGCACCCCTTGCCCATAGACAGACCACGCAGAGCTCCCACACCCCACCTTCCTGAGACCGCTCTGACCCAGCGTCAGGCCCTGGGAAAGGAAGGCTCTCTCCAGGCCCTTCGCCCAGAGGGTAGGCAGGACAAGATTTCTCTTGTTCACTAAGAAGTCTGAGGCCCAGAGACACTGGGAAATTGTCTGGGTCACACAGGAGGCCAGCACACTGCACCGTCTAAGGTCTGGGTCAGCACGGGGGTGGTGGGGGTGGTGGGGAGAGCGCTTCAGCCCAAGAGGCCTGGCCCTCTGCCCTCCTGGGGGCTGCTGAGCACCATCTGCAAACCCCTCCCCTGGGAGGTGATCCTGGAGATCAGGCCAACAATCTGTTCCACAGTTCAGGTGTGTCATTTCCTGAGCCCTCAGGTGGGGCTGGGGCTGGGTATGGCCCTGTTGGCATCATGTCAGCATCTTCATTACGCACATGCAGAGCTGGGGTTCCTGGCACAGAGCTGCAGGTGAAGCCAGAAGCCCTGGAGCCGCGTCAAACAGAGCAGTTTCCTGGTCCTCCCCACGTCACCAGAGCCTCTAGCCTCTTCTTTCAGATCCTGTTTTCAAGTTCCCCTCTCTAAGGCACCTCTCTGGTCAGGAGTCAGACCTCTGGGTTTGAATCCAGTCTCTAACCCTTGCAGACATGTGGACCGAGTAAATGACTTCCCTGAGCCTCGGTTTCCTTGTCTGTAAAACGGAGTAGCAGTCATCCTTGCAAGGTTGCTCTGGGGACGGAATTATATAACAAGTCCAGCACACGGCGCAATAACCTATTCTACCTGCAAGGCCAGCACAAGCCCAGCTTAGGAGGCCAAAGTGCTAAATCCAGCTGCTCAAAATGAGATCTGTGAGACTGTGGCGAGTGTCCCAGCCTCTGTCCTTCCCGCTGAAAACATGTCAATATGGTGGAGACAAAATGGGACAAGAGAGGTAAGGAAAGCAGGCGGAGGAAGCAGCCACTTCGTCCCTGGCTTCCTTGAATCCACATGCTCCACGCTGAGTCCGGAAACGGGAGAAGTCCTCTTCCCTGCAGGGAGGGCCCCTGTCCCCATCTCCCCTCCCCGGGCCATCCTGGGGTCTCCCTGACTCATCCTTCACAACAAGCAGCTCTTCTTTGTTTAGCAGGGAGTGGGTGCCCTGCCTCTTGGCTCCTGGCCCAGAGAGGGAGGGTCAGGCTGGGGGGGCTCGAGGGTAGTCCCTGCTCCCACCTGCACCCTGATGCTACCTCGGGCCTGGAAAAGCTCCAAGGGCCTGAGCCTGTGGGAGCAGGAGGAGACTTTTCAAGGAGGACCCCAGCAGGTCCTGCTGGTGCCCAGAGGCCATGGGGACCCAAGACCTATGATGTCATCATCCCCAAACCCACACTTCCTCCCAAACAGACACAGAACAGGGGTTCTTTAGTTTACATATCCTCTTCCCACCGCGGAAATCTACATATTTTATTATGTCTTGAAAGCATTTGTACTCTCTGTTTCATTGTGATTCATCCTGTCAGTGTCTGTGTGAGGCGGGTGTTACTGTCGCCTCTATAGATGAGGGAGTCAGAAAGGCTAAGGGAATGGCCCAAGGTCACACGGCTCCCGCTAGTAGGACTGACTAGAGGACTGGCTTGCATGCAGGTCGATCAGACCATAGGTTGGGAACTGCCACCGCCTCTACTCGAGCGGTGGCTCCTGCCTTCCAACTCGGCAAGGCTTTGTTCCCTCCAGCCCCCCAGATGCTATTTCCCAAGATCCCTTCTCAACCCAGGACTAGATATGGCTGGACCCCCCGCCATATCCAGGTTCCTCCTTTCCCGGAAGCTGGGCCCTAATACCTGCGGTGCCTATGCTTTCCCCGTCTAATCACTATCCCCCAACTCTGGCATCTGCTTGGAATCTGGGCTCCATGGTTAGGGCTATTGAAGACACTACAACAGGGGCAGGGAGAGGAGCCCCTAAAACCACCACAGCCTTCTGCCTAAGATGGCTATTTGGAAGGTGCTTTCCCTGGACAGCAGACAGAGGAACAAGGAGTTGAGATGTCTGGAAATCGATCTAGGATGATTCTGTGCAGGTGGAATAAGGACCAAGTTTGTTGGCCAGCTCTGCTGTGTGTGTGTGTGTGTGTGTGTGTGTGTGTGTGTGTGTGTGTGTGTGTTAGTGTAAGGGGGGACAAAGCCAGAGAGAGGAGAGAGTCTATGTACCAATGCAGAAGAAATGACCGAGGAGTCATAGATATGTCTACGGAAAAGGATGGAGACTCTCATTGTGGCTTATTCTCTTTTCAGCCTTAAATACCGATATTCATTCCTTATCCATCCAACTATCCAGATACCCATTCATCCATCAGTCCGTACATCCATCCAAACACCTATTTACTCAGCCACTCATCCATCCAACCATTCATTCGTCTAGCCATCCCGCCATTTAATCATCCAATGGTCCACCCCTGCATTCTTTCATCCTCTCACCTGCGTTCCGTCACAGTCCTACCATTCGTCCATCTTCCTACCCATCCCTCTGTGCATACTCATCTATCTCGTCACCATTCATCTCGTGTTCATTCTCTCACTTACGTTTGTGTATCTCTTCATCTTTCCATTCCTCCAACTGTCCTTTATTCCTCCATCCACCTGTTCTTCTATCTGTCCATGTATTCCTCTACCTACCTGTCTGCCCGTCTGTCCACTCGTCCTGCATTCTCCCCTCCATACACCTGCTGCCTATTCTGTCATCCACCCCACCATTCACCCTCCATCTGTTCACATATCCATTTGTCTCCATTCACCCAGGCGCCATCCATTTAACCAATTATTCTTTATTCATACACTCACTTGTTTGCCTCTCTATCCCTTCATCCTTCCTTTTCTTTTTCTTTTCTTTTTTTTTTGTGGGGGGGAGGTTTTCGCTATAGGGCATGTGCACTCACCAGACAGACAGAGAGAGACAGAGAGACAGAAAGCAAGAAATCACCCCCCCGGGGGGATGGCCATGCCGCAATCCCTTCTCCTCCATTCTCCTCTCGGGATCTTGGGCATGCACGCACACGCGCCCGGCGTGAGTTTTAAGCCACCGGGTCCGGGACGCAAACCGCAGTCGACTACATGGGAGTCCAGCGACACAGCCATTACGCCAACTGCTGGTTCCCATCCTTCCTTTTCTTTACCTTCTCATCTACCATGCACTTACCCATCCTTTCACCCACTTGCCCATACATACATATTTTATTCATACTCACATCCAGATACTAGATTCTTATATCCATCAGTTCGTTCATCTATTAACTCATCATATTAAGTGAAATGATATGATAGGGCTGGGACTCAAACCCGGACCTCCCACGTGGCTTCAGCCTGCTGTGTCGTACACACTACTGTAGCTGGGCCAGTCAGTCTTACTCTAAGATTTTGTTTGAGAAGCAGAATGATGGAGTTAAAAGTTCTGCTCTGGAGCTCCACTACCTGGATTTGTATCTTAGCTCTGCCACTTATGAGTTCTGTGACCTTGAACAAGTTACTGAACCTCTCTTTGCTAAGATTTCCTGTCTGTAAAATGGAGATGGGAAGAGCGCCTTCCTCACAGAGCTGTTCTGAAGGTTGGACGAGTTATGAAGTGCGAACACTTAGAATGGCACCTGGCACGTAGCAGGCACTCGGCAGATTGTCATCACCCATCCATCCCACGGGCATTTCATCTGCTTGGGGAAGATGGCTCACAAAGACGCAGTGCCTCTCTCAAGGAGTACACATCAAGCCAGAGAAGATAAAGGACATTCCAGAATGTTTAGGAAGTTTTATTTATGTATTTCCAGAGAGAGAGGAGGAGAGGGAG
>NW_006160231.1:826777-839928 GCF_000334495.1 Tupaia belangeri chinensis | reverse complement strand
GGGAAAGAGGCAACCCCAAGAGGGTATTTATGCCACGCTCCACCCCCAGCCTCAGCCAGCCAGGTCACAGGCACATGTGCTTAGCATGCACAGGGCAACGCTGGGATACGAACCCAGGACCTTCCCATATGGCTTTGGCATCACAGAGCCTCGGGCTACCACTTTACCACGTGCCAGCCCCAAACAGGCACATTCAAGTGCAGCATGGCAGGAGTGCGCAGGAAGCCATGAACCAGACCTGCAGGTGCAGCGAGGAGGCACTCCCCTCACCCTTCAGCCTCTTCTCTTCCCTTGACAGCTCCCCAGCCATCCTGCCCACTAGCAGCACTGTGCCAGCCTCCACGCTGCCTGATGGCCCCAGCTCAGACCTCACTCCCCAGCTCCAGGTCCAGCTATTCAAGGGCTTATTGGATGCCTTTCCTTGGAAGCCTTGGACTGAACTCACAGCTCTCCCTCACACAGACTGTTCCCCTGTACTCTCTGTATTTATAAACCGTGCCAAAACACACCCAAGTGCCAATCCCAGAACCCCCCGCGCCCAGACATCGACTTGCTCTCTCTCCTGCACCCCACAAATCACTAAGCTGGTTGTACTTACCTTTGCACGGTCCTCGCACCTGCACCTCTGTAGCACCTTCTCTTCCCCCCATGCCTAATCAGGACCTGCTTACCCTTCACCCAGGCCACGGCGCCCTCCCCTGCCTTCTGCTGCACCTTGCAGCCTCCGATCCATCCTTCCTCTGCCTCACTCCACTTCCCCAAACTCTGTTCTCATGATGTCACCGGCCTCCACGTCCCTCCGTGACACCTGCGGTAATCCTGTACCACCGTGTCACTTGTCTTTCTCCTCTCCTGGACTGTGAGCTCCTTGAGGGTGGCCCACTAGCTCTGTCACCCAAGGCTCAGTGCCTGGCAGAGAAGTCTCAGGGAGTGTGTGCTCAGAGGGGCATTATTTTAGTAAAGTAAGTAATGCTTCCCTGCTGAGAAGGGAAGAGATGAAACTGGGGGTTGGGGGGGCACCAGCTGCTGTGGGGTTGGGGAGATCACTGGAGGTCAGGAAAACAAGAAGCTTGCTCAAGAGAGACCATGGGGAGAGGCTGGGAGTGGGGGAAACTCAGGGTGTGCAGGGAGAGAAATGGCCCCAAAGGCTCCCAAATAGGGAGGTTTTGAAACAGGGCAAATGGGAGGAAGTGGGGTATCAGACTTGCAGCCCTGGAGGAAATGACCAAGCAGAATAGGATCAAAGTGTAGCCAACATGCTGTTAGGAGCCAGCTGGGAATGAAGGAGGTCACTGGATGTGAGAGGTCAACTTCCCAGTGTGAAAGCGGAGAGCCCAGAGCCAAGAAGAATCAGGTCGTCCAGGTACCAAGTCCCAAAAGAAGCCCAGCTGTGACCTGAGGCCCAGAAAGGATGAGGGCAGTGGTGAGAGGTGGAGGAGGAAGTGCCTCCAGTCAGAGGGGAGGTGTGGGGCACAAGGCCGGGTGGTGCTGGGCGCTGTGGGGAAGGAGTGGCAGGGGGGGGGGGGGGAGGGGGGTGTGGGAGGCAGTGGTGTCTGAGGAAGCCAGCTCCAAGACCCTCCACCCCCACATTCCTGCAGACACACCCATGCCTGGTCGCCTGAGGTAAGTGCCACCTTCTGACTTGCCCCCATTTCAGTGCCCAGAGCAGGAATAGGGCCTCAGGGAGAGCTGTCTCCTGCCTCTCCTTGTCTCTGTCAAGACCAGGACAAAGCAGAGAAGGGGCCTTCCGGAGCCCCCAAGCGCCGGGGTCAGAGCAGCCACCTCGGCTGATGTTGCAGCAGGCCTCCTGCCGGATGTAGGACGGGAATGATTAATGAGACTGAGAGGGAGCCTAGTGGAGCCCTTGCCGGCCTCTCAGCGAGAACCCAGGCCACTCTGGGGCCACTGCTACTGTGACAGGGCCTTCAGCACTGTGGAGCCAGTTCCTTCTCCCTCCCTTTCCTGCTCTGAAAAAGGAAAACTCAGACAGCCCTGAACCTGTGTGCAGAGCCCGTTCTGTAGACAGAGAGGCAGGATCAGCACTCACATGTGAACCAGGAAGGGCCAGGGTGGGCCGCTCTGACGCATCACATATGGGTTCCCCAGGCCTCCTTCCGAGGTATCCTGGTGCTGTGGGAAGAACCCAGAATTGTGGATAAATCAGGCTGGATTGGGATTGCCAATGACAGTCTCTGTGACCTCAGGCAAACCATCAACCTCTCTGAGCGCTTCTGTAGAAGTAGGACTAGAAAGCCCGGTGCTCAGAAACCTTGCAGCCGAACATGCCCCGCAGCAGGGAAGCAGCAGAGTGAGGGCTACTGCAGTAGCCACACAGGGGGCCCGGGAACACTGCGGAACTGGACAACTTCTGGGGCCAGAAGCCCCAGGTGGGCTCTCTGGACTCAGAAGTGGACGGCCCCACCCAGGGATGGACTATGGGAAAGAGAAACCTTGCCCGATACCGTATGCCATGACTCGGTTCCTCATCCTCTGAGTCTGCGTGGGAGCCCCACCTGTCCTGCTCCCCTCTGCCCCAGGACCTCTGCAGAGTGCTGTCCTCTCTCTTGCCGACTAGTGCCCCCCTCACAGTACCTAGTGCTTGTCTGGTTGGTTTGTGTATCTGCGTGCTGCTCTGAGCTGTGTCTCCTCTTCAGGAAGTGGGTGCTATAGTCAGCTTGCCTCCGTCTTCCCAACTCCTTACACTGGAACCGTTTTATAGAAGCGTCCAGTGGGGGACCAGCAGATGGAGTAATGGTTATGTTGCTGGACCCCCATATAGTCGACCACAGTTCAAGTCCCGGACCCAGTGGCTTAAAATTCACACCAGGTGAGCATGTGTGCATGTGCCCAAAATCCCAAGAGGAGAATAGAGGAGAAGGGATTGTGATGGGGGGGGGGGTGATTTCTCACTTTCTCTCTCTATCTCTCCATCAAATGCATGTGCCTTATAGCAAAAAAGTTTTTTGCTTGTTTGTCTTTTAAAGCATCCAGGGGAGGTAGGTTGAATAAATGAATGAGTAAGGCAGGGAGATATTGCCCAGGAGGGCCAGACACCAAAGGGTTAAAGGAACTTGGATGGTAATGGGGGTCTAGCTCTCTCTTCTGGACATCAGATAACTGTGCAAGAGCCCCAGCCCTGCCCGGGCCTAGCCCTGGTCTCTGGAGCTGTGGTTCGGTCAGACAATGCCCCGTTTTACTTCTGTAACATTTACCTGGACATTTACCTCGACTTAGGTAGACTCTGTGGTGTCATTTGAATCGCACCTCTATCAGGCCTCCAAGCTTTGAGACATCAGCTTTCTCTCTTTCTGCTCATCACAATGCCCCTAGTGCCAGCACAGTGCCCGGCACATAGATGTCCAGTACATCTTTTGAAAAACAAGTATTAGTGGGAAGAAGTCCCATTGCCCCGACCAGACGCAAGATCAGTACCTAAGGGGAGAAGGCAGAGGCCACAGCCCTCCCTTGCGACCTCAGCCCTTCAATGGGCTTTGTACTTTCATGGCTTCAAACCACCCGGACCTCGGCAGCCCTGTCCGCTAGCCCCAAGTTGGGCCTGGGGTAAGCCTGCAGTGAAAGGTGCACCCTCACCCTCCTCCCACCCGCAGGAGCCCCGAACCGCTCCCTCCCAGAGGCCTCGATGGGGCTGCTAGACCTCCCAAGCCAAGCGCCTTGGTTTACTTGGTCCTTGCCAATCCCTGCTCCGCATTTTCCTGTTCCTACGTTTTATTTGAACTTCATACTAGCAACTGGTGGTGACATTTTTGAGGGCTATGCTCACAGCACATACGTACGAGCAGTAACTGAACAACCTCGTGAGATAGGAATGATGACGATGCTTGTCCACAGTTGAGAGCATTGATGCAGAGGTCAACCTGCCCAAGGTCACAGATACTGAAGAGCTAGGCTTCGAAACCGGGGCTGTCTACCCTCCAGATCTGCAGCTCTTCTGCTACAGTGTCCAGTCGCCTGACTTTCTGGGTTCTGATCCAAGGTCTGGCCACCCAGGCTTAGATCTGAGGACCTCTGTCCAGGTCCCTCTCCCTGGGGCCACGCTGCAGGAGGGGGCTATGGTCAGGGGCTGGGCTTGGTCTAAAGCAGCCTATTTTCCCAAGCTGTTCCTACTCTGAACGAAGGAAGACATGCGGCTGCAGGTGGAAGGAGAGGAGTGATGAGGAGCTGCCGGTCCCCAAGCCCCAATACCCCTCTCTCAGCTTCAGTTTCTAAACGCCATCGGGTGTGTGCTGCAGGGAGGGGATCCATCCCACTGGCCCAAGTGCAATCCTTTTTCCTCACTTATAAACTGTCAGGATCCTTGGCACCCCACACCCATTTCCAGTACCTACCCTTGTTTTCCAAATTGCTGGGCCAGAACTCCAACCCTGATTTCATGGATCCCCTTCCTCAGTGGAGCTCTTAACTGCTGCTCTAGGGCCGGCCCTGGCTTCCCTTTTCAAATACTAGATACTAGAGTTTTAATGTCCTGCTCCCAGGAGTGAGATTAACCAAGGCTAGGCACACTAACCTCCTTCCCTCTCCATACCTGACCCTCCTCTAGAGGCGCTCCCCTTCTGCCTCTGCCCTGACCGAGGCGCTCAGGGTTCTGACTCAGCCGGCTGCCTGGAGAAACGCAGGTTAGCCCTCCTCTCCCGGGCAGCAGAGGGCCTACCTCCCCCTTCTCGGCCCTTCCCCCAGCGCTCTCGCTCTCAGCTGGGCTCTCTTGGCACGTGGGCTGGGAGGTGGGCTGGGGTGTGGTGCGGCGTAGCCAGTAAGTGCAGTGCGCCTGGGTCTGCTGTTTTCGAGGGTGAGTGGCAGGAGGGGCGTAGCAGGCTGGCGAGGGATCCGGGATCTGGTCCGAGAAGGAGGCAGGTTCGGGGTGCCGCTCTGGGCATGTCCAGCCGAGGACCTGATGCATCCCGGCTTCCTGGGCTCCGGGCCTCCTTCGATGTCCTCAGCCCGGACGCGCACCCCTCCTTGTCCGGCTCCCGGGGCCCCTTCTCCCTGGGCACGCAACAACCACGATCCTGCCCTCTGGGGACCCAGTAGGGGGCGATGTCACAGCTTAGCGGGTGGAGCCCAGACCCTAGCGCCTCCGCACGGTCCACCCGGACTCCCACCAACGTGGTCCGAGAGATGGGATGGGATGGTGAGGTCATCCCAGGAGACATGCGCCATGGAGGCGCCCCACTCCGGAGCCGCAGAGTAGAAGTGGACACTTGAGCAGGAGCTTGGAGAGCCCCTCCCGCTTCATCTAGGCCTGGGGCGTGCGGGATCCCACTCGGCGGCACGTCTCCCGGCCCAGCGGCCCGCAACACCTCGCGCCGCTGACAGCTCCGGCGCCTGGGCCCGAGGGCCACCTCCGGCCCCCTTCCGCCCCCACACAGCCCGCGCTGCCCTGGGCGGGGGCCTCGGGAGCCCAGCGCCTCCTCCAGCTTGGCGGGGCCGCTCCCCGGCCGCTCCTGGGCTGTCCGCCGCCACCAGGGAGTCCGAGTGCGCCTCTGAGCGGGTAGCTGGGCGCGCGGCGGAACCACAGCCTTCAGGACCCCTGCCACCCTCGCCTCCCACCCGGACTGGTCCCCAGCACTTGGAATCGCGCCTCCAGATCTGCTGCACCGCCCACCCCTACCTGCCACCCCGACTTCGACTTCTTCGGACTTGCCCACAAAGCTCTGCCTTGCCTGGAAGTGGCCGAGAGGCGCGCACCCGCGACCTGTCGACCCCCTCGGGCGTCTGCCCAGGCCTCGAAGCCTGCCGGGTCCCGTGCAGTGACGGCCCTGGAGGATACGCAGGTGCCCCAGGACCCGTCCCCGACCGCGCAGGGTCACTACCCAGGTGCCTCGAGACTGCCTTCCCCGGGCGCCACGCCGCGGCTGCACACGCTGGTCTGCCTCAAAGGGGCCTCTGAGCACCCCCACGGCTTCTCCTTGACATTTCCAGAAGCTGTTTTCCTAACCCGCTCCCTGGTTCTTGTTATTTATTCTCAGTCTTTCAAGTGTGCAGGCAGTCTCCGGGTGGGAATCCCAGCCGCGGCCTCACTTACCGGCTCAACGACTTTGGGCAAGTTACTTAACCTCTCCCTTTCCTCCTCTGTAAAAAGAATTTTAAAATAATAATAATTTCTTTCCCTGGCTGGGTTGCTGCAAGGAAGGTTTAAAACATCTGCATATACATGGGGACGGGGCATAGGTAGCCCTCAGTCAAGAGCATCCAGTAGCGGCATTTCTGGGGCCCTGAGCAACTCTGTCTCCCACCCATGCCCTTGGCCCATGACTGGGACTGACTAGACCCTCCGCCTTAGCTCCGGGGAGACAGGGGGCATGAAGGACTCAGCGTCCGCCCCCGGTCCACTCACTGTCCACTTCCTGGAAGTCTGCTGGATGCTCAAAGCAATGGGGCTGAAGGACAGAAGTGACAGTGCACCTGGGCAGGCCCGGGACCTGGCCTCCGTGACTCCGGAGTGGAAGGGTTGGAGGCCAGACGTGGACCCAGGCAATCGTGGGGTCCTGCTTTGGGGGAAGGAATGAGAAGAGGCAAGAGAAGCATCTTATTGCCTTTATTCCGCCATCGGCCCAGCTGTGGGGCACAGGGCCGAGCTTTTCCACGCTCACTCACGCTCTGTGCAGGCCACTGCGTGCACACACACGCACGCACACACGCGCCACACATGCACACATCCCGTCGCTGGCTCTGAGAGTCAGTCTCTGGGGGGACGAGGGGCTGCTCCCCAGCCTGCCCCCGCCTGCCCTTTTATGACAGCACCAAGGGTGGGGGTGGGGGTGGGGCAGGCCCCTCAGCCCCCGGAACAAGTCCCTGTGCAAACTGGAGGTGCCAGCTGGCTTCGGGGTGGGGGTGTCACATTTCCCCATTCCCAGAGTCCTCTCCTCCAGTTCCTGAGAGAGGAACTGCCCTCTGTCTACCTGGGGGGCCAGACCCCTGCCAGGGCTGGGCCCTGTGGAACCCAGGCTTAGCCCCCACCTGACCCTGCCAGGACCTCCAGCACCGAATAGCCAAGTCTGAGGTTGCGGGGACCCCCACTGGAGAGCAGAAAGGCCTGGGCCCGCAGGGTCTGGGGAAGGGTCATCAGCCCCTCCCCTAATCCATCTTCAATATGAAGAGGTTTGGGCGCACTTCCTGGGGAGGGAGCGCAGGCCCGCAGAAGTCCCAGCTTCGGTCCTCCCCAAACTTCATCTTCTGGGCCACAGCCAAAGGCCAGGCACCCAAAAGTTCAAAAGCCCGGCCGGCTGGTCAGAGCGCCTGCGCGGTCCTGGGCCCGTGGAGCTGGCCGTCAGACCTGCACCGGCAGCGTCTGGTTCATCTGCAGTCGCATGTCCTGGATCCCGCTGAGGATCTTCTTCTGGTGGCCAGCCAGGGTGACCCCGATCCGGAGCAGGTCTCTGCAGAGGTGCGGGGGCAGTCAGCCCTTTCCCTCCTGCCCGCCCCCCAGGGCCCAACCCGGAGCCCCTGCCCTGCCCCTTGAGTCTGAGGCACTTACTCTGCAGTCATCTGGGCCACCAGGTCAAAGGACGAGAACCCCGCACTGACAAAGCTCTCCTTGTACCGCCCCATCTTGATGGCTTCCAGCCAGTCCCCGACTGTCGTGAAGGTGGTGTAATCGGGGACCGTGCGGTCCAGGAGGGGCTGCGACATGCTGTGGGCAGAAGAGAGGGAGCTGGTGAGTCCCAAGGCGGAGAGGGCAGGGGCGGGCTGCTGGCTGGGCAGGAGCAGAGAGGAAGACACTGACCCCGACTGGGCACTGGCGATGACCTTGAGGCTGGCTGCGTTGCGGATGAGCTTGTCCAACGTGTTGACGATCTGGGAGAATTTGGGCCTGAGGTTGCGGTCCCTCACCCAGCAGTCCAGCATGAGCTGGTGCAGCGCTGTGGGGCAGTCCATGGGCGGTGGCAGCCGGTAATCCTGCTCCACAGCATTGATGACCTGGGCCGGGACAGGGAGACCAGGAATGAGCGCACTGCGCCCTCAGCCAGCTCCGTCCGGCCGAGTGCTCGGGCTTGGCCCACTCACATCCTGGTTGCTCATGTCCCAGTAGGGTCGCTCTCCGTAGCTCATGACCTCCCACATGACGATCCCGTAGCTCCAGACGTCGCTGGCAGAGGTGAACTTCCGATAGGCGATGGCCTCGGGGGCAGTCCAGCGGATGGGGATCTTCCCGCCCTGGTGTGGGGGGCACACACCCTTCACCCTGTGACTCGGGGTTGCCCCCCAGCCCCGAGCTCTGGCCGGCTTGACCCCATCCCTGGTCTCCCTCCCAGCAGCTTCCTGTACCAGGGAGCTGGTGTAGGTAGGGTCAGAGGGGTCATCCTCCAGGAAGCGGGAGAGGCCGAAGTCTGAGACTTTGCAGACCAGGTTGCTGTTGACCAGGATGTTGCGGGCGGCCAGGTCTCGGTGCACGTAGTTCATCTCGGACAGGTACTTCATGCCGGCGGCAATGCCTCGCAGCATGCCCACCAGCTGGATGACCGTAAACTGCCCATCGTTGAGCTGGAGGCAATGAGCAGGCTCAGGGAGGCCCAGCACCTCCTCCCGGCCCGCGGCGTGCCCACCTGCCTGCCCTCTCCACGACTCAACACCCAGTGCCCTCTAGCCTGAAAGCACGTCCCGAGCGTGCACGCATCAGGCAAGCTGCACACACAGGCCGTCACTCTCCACGAGCACCCAGAGGCCCTATGGCTCCATTCTGCCCACGGCAGCTGAGACACAGAGGGGCTGAGTAACTTGCTTAAGGCAATCAAGGGCAGGCGAGGATGTGAACACAGCTGGCTCTGGCTCCTGAGGCCCAGCTGGCTCACCATCCGCCCCAGGAACATCCACGGCCTTGAATAGGGTGTGTCTGACTTGCAGGAGGGGCGTCTAACCCAGCTCTCTGGAGGAAAGGGGCCGGAGGCTGGCTCTTACCCGGAGGAAGGAGTCCAGGGCACAGTTCTCCATGAACTCTGTGAGGATCATCACCGGCCGACTCTTGGTGACCACGCCCTCCAGCCGGATTATGTTGGGGTGGTCAAACTGACCCATGATGGAGGCCTCACTGAGGAAGTCACGCCGCTGCCTCTCAGTGTAGCCCACCTTCAGCGTCTTGATGGCCACAAACACCTCGCGGCGGCCGGGCTGCTTCAGCCGACCCCGGCACACTTCCCCGAACTCCCCTGTGGGCACAGCGCAGGTCATGAGCCATTCCTGGGATCGCCAGCACCCAGCCGCCTCAGCCGCTCAGCCCAGCGTGCCCCGGGGACTCACCAGCTCCAATCACCTCCTCGATCTTCACGCAGGACACATCGATCTCCTTGGCAAACTCCCGCACAGCTTCATTAGGGTCCTCGTAGGTAAAGGGATCAATATAAACCTTCATTCCGGGAGCAACTGGAAGGAGAGAGTGGACCTGTGAGGGGGCCGGATCTTCAGGTTGGGGATGGCGGGGGAATGACCTTGGGCCTGGAGGGCCTGCCCCAGACTCACCTCTGATGCGAGCACACTCCACAACCTCCCTGAGCCTGTCTCATACCCGTCTGTGCTGACCCCCTGAGCCTCCAGCCTGTGAGAGCTCCTAGCGACCATGAGGCTAGACACCTGGGATTCTTTCATTCTTCCCCTCCCCCGTCCCTCATCACGTCCAAACCTCTCTGATTTATCCCTGTGCCTGTTCCCACTGCCCGGCCTTGTCCAGGCCTTCAACACTCAGACTATTGCAATAGCCTCTGTGCTGGGCTCTCTGCCCTGGACTTTTCCCACCAAGCTACCCTGCATACCGCCGTCTTCCTAGAACAATGCTTTCATTGTATCGCTCCCCAGCTCGACGGCCTTTCCAATTACCTATGGCAGAGTCAAGTCCAAACTCCTGCCTGCCCTGCTCGACCCTCCGAGGACTGGCCTCGACTACCCAGCCTTGCTGCCCAGCAGCTGTCAAACCAGTCTTCTCACTGCCCCCACATTGGGCATTCTCTCCACCCACCCACCACCTCCCAGAGGCCCCTGCATCTAGAAATGCTCTCGACTGCAAACCCTGCTCATCTCGCCTAGCCCAGCGAGTCCACCTCCTCCAAGAAGACTTCCTGTCTGCCCTTTAGGAGGACACTGGCTTAGCCCTCTATCGCTCCCCTGTGTGTTTCCTGTGTGTATCTGCCTCTTGTCTTCCCCATGGGACCGGGCCTTGTGGGCAGCGGCCACGTTTCATGCCTCTCTGTGGCTAGCAGGAGTGAGGTGGGGGCTGCTCAGAGTCCCTGCAGCAAGGTGGGGGTCAGGAACTGGCACTTGGGTGGAAGCAGGAAGGGGCATCCAGGGTGTATTTATAACAAATGAAGCCCCAGGCAGGGAAGGGGTCTCTTGGCCCTGTCGGGGGCTGAGACACTCACTGTACTGCTGCAGCTTCTCCGTGTACTCTGAATCCGAGCCGTGCCGCTGCTTTCTGGAGGGGACAGGGAGGAGGCACACCTCAGGCGAGCCCTCGCCCCTTCGTTGGAGAGGGCAGAGGGGAAATGGGCTGGCCTGGTGCCTAGCCACGTGGTCAGTCATCACAGCAGCCCTGGGTCTCTGGGCAAGGGCGTCGATCCTGAGGGATCTGCCAGTAGATCCAGGGGGTGGGGGTGGGACCAGAAAGGATGAAGACGGGCAGAGACCAGGGGGGACCTGTCTGGCAAGGACACTGGGCCCCGGAGGGCTGTGGCTCTGGGTTGGAGGGGAGCTGGTGGCTCATCTGTGTGGCAGAAAGGCCCTAGGGTACGAAAGGGGAGCTCTGGGCCACCCAGCAGCTCAGCAGCGGGCCTGGGCGTACCTGAGGCAGACAATGGCGATGACGACAGCAGCCACCACGAAGACCAGCCCTGCCATGGCCGAGCCCACAATGAGAGGGAGCTGCTCCTGGAGCTGCTGGGCCCCGGAGCCTAGAGACGGAGAGGGGGCCGGTGAGCACGGGCGGGCCGCGGCACCCCGACCCTGCACCTCCCTGGCCCACACCTCCCTGCTCATACCTCCCTCACTCGTGGTCTCGAACTCAGCCGGGCGGCTGTACTGCCCATAACCGGCCACCGTGCGGGCGCGGACCTGCACCACGTAGCGGGCGTCGGGCCGTAGCCCGTCCAGCTGCACGGAGTTCCTCTGGCTGGTCACTGTGGAGGTGACGCCCTCACTCTGCATGCCAGGAGAAAGGGGCATCCTCAGCTGGGTCTGAGGCCGTCCTGCCCAGGGCACCCGCTGCACCCTAGGCCCTGCTCCCACCAGCTGTCACATCCAGGGGCACCCTCTGGACCCTGTTCCCATGGACTCCCGATGCCTCCGGGGTTGCCCTCTGGACCCTCACAGCCTGCTCGTGGCACCCTCTGCACCCTCGACCCTGCTCCCATGGACTCCCGATGCCTCCGGGGTTGCCCTCTGGGCCCTCACAGCCTGCTCGTGGCACCCTCTGCACCCTCGACCCTGCTCCCATGGACTCCCGATGCCTCCGGGGTTGCCCTCTGGGCCCTCACAGCCTGCTCGTGGCACCCTCTGCACCCTAGACCCTGCTCCCACCAGCTGTCACATCCAGGGGCACCCTCTGGACCCTGTTCCCATGGACTCCCGATGCCTCCGGGGTTGCCCTCTGGGCCCTCACAGCCTGCTCGTGGCACCCTCTGCACCCTAGACCCTGCTCCCACCAGCTGTCACATCCAGGGGCACCCTCTGGGCCCGGTTTGGCCGAGGCCTTCCCGCCCAGCAAGCTCTGACCTTCTCATAGTACTTCATCTCGTAGTCCAGGATGACGCCATTGGGCCGCTCCGGGGGCGTCCAGGACAGGGTCAGGCTGCTGCCCGAGCTGCTGTGCAGGTGGAGGGTAGGCACTTCGGACGGGGCTGGGGAGAGCAGGGGCCTCAGCAGGGGCTCCTTGGGCCCTGACATCCTTCCCGAAGGCCAGTTCCCCTGGGGCCCTGGAAATGCCCTGGTAGGCTCGGGCAAACCCCTGCTCTATGCGGGGGAGAAGACGGCCCGCCCTCCGGCCCCCTCACCAGCTTGGTTGGTGGTGATGTTCACGGCCGCGTAGCGGGGCGGCAGAGGGCTCTTGCCCGAGACCCCGTTGACAGCCTGCACCTCAAAGGTGTAGCGTGTGTGTGCCAGCAGGTGGCTGATGTGGACGCGGCGCTCTGTCAGGCCCAGCTGGCGAGGCACGAACTCCACATTGTCATCGCAGCGTGAGCAGGTGGAGGGCCCCCCGGCCCCGGGGCCCCCACGGCACTTCTTGCAGATGACATTATACAGAAGGTCATCCCGGCCCCCCAGGTCCCGGGGTTCGCTCCACTCGAGGATCAGCGAGGTCTCATTCACATTGGAGATCACACCCCGGGGTGGAGATGGCACCGCTGTGGGGACATGGATGCGGCGGGAAGTGAGCTGGGTGCCCTGGGACCACACTCCAACCACTTCCTGCCTCCCGGCCCTGCCTCGGCTCTAACAACCAGATGGCGTTAGACTTCTTCACTGGGCAGGCTCCTACTTATCTCTCAAGACACAACTTATGATGCCACCTCCGCTCGGAAGGCTTTCTTGATTCATCCCCATCCTCTGCGTTTCCATAGCATAAGTCCTCCGAATACTCCTCCCGTCCTCCAGCCTAGCGCGCAGCACATTCTGCGGTCATTATCTGTCTTCACGGGTCTCCCACCAGGCCATGCTCCTTCAGGGCAGTGACCCTAGTGTCTCGCTCTCCTCCACATCCCTGGCACCCAGCACCATGTCTGGCACTCTGAAAGCCAGAGCATGGAGAAAGCAGCGCAGCAGGTTGCCCCGGGGGCCTGAGGCCCCCTCACGGTTATGGCTGGGTCATGGGAGCCGGGGTCCTCTACAGGAAGGAGCGACGGCCCAGAGGCCCTGGCTGGCTCCTGGAGCCGGGCTAGGAGCTAACAGGCACCTACTGAATGCTGGAGGGAGGACCCACCAGCTGGCCCATGGAGGGCCACCTCCTGGCTGTGCTATCTGGTACACATCTACCCTCCCTGGGCCTCAGTTCCCCATCGGGAGAATGGGGCTGCTCCTAGTGACCGCTGAGCCCCAGGTGGCTCACGGAGAGGCTGGGAGGGCACGAGGTTGTGTGCTCACTCACTGGTGCAGGCACTGTCGGCTGAGTCTGAGTCTGCGCGGTAGAAGTTATTGTGGCAGGGGGGGGGGGGGGG
>NW_006160231.1:824374-826675 GCF_000334495.1 Tupaia belangeri chinensis | reverse complement strand
TCTGCGGGGGAGAAGTTTGTGTTGCAGATGCAGAGTCTAGCCGCTGGCGAGGTGGTGCGGCTGTTGGGGGGGCAGGGCAGGCAGGGCCCCTCTCCCTGCTTGGCCTTGTAGCTCCCAGGGGGACAGGCTGTGGGCAGAAGAGGATGGCCATGCTCAGCCCGGTCCCTGCAGACACCAAGCTTCCCCACATCCGTGAGAACCTGGCCCTTCCCCAGCTGCGTCTTGCTCCTCTACCTCCTAGACTGTGGGGGCAATGTTGGATGGCCTCACTCCAGCTGCGGCTACAAAAGGCCCTTCTGCCCGGTGGAAACCCCACGTCAGCGGATTCCTCCCCGCCCCTGCCCCCTCGCCCCAAGCCTGGGGCCCGAGCCCAGGGCCTCATGGACAAAGACGTCAGCTCCATCACCTGGACAACCTGGGCTTGTTGAGGCAAGGAAGACAGAGAGGAGGAGGAAGGGGAGGGGTTGGGGGACACCACCAGTGGGCCAGCAGCACCCCATATTCTGTGCTCGCACCCCAGCCCTCCTGAAGCTCTAGGAAATTCCTTCCTAAGACCCCCAAGGACACCCTCAACGGTCAGGAGGGGCCTTTGTGTTTCCCAGCCAGCCTCTCACCCCTCCCACCAGGAGCAGGGCAGCAGCTCCTTTCTGCCCTTGGGCAGGGGTGAGGGCTGAGTAGGGGTGAGAAAAGGAGGGAGGAAAAGCAGGCAGGAAGGCTGGGGTCACCTGCAGTTCAGAGGCCTCAAAGCATCCATGTAGGACTAGCCCCAAAGGGAGCCTGGAGCCCCAACGCCCCTCCTGCCGTCTACAGTCTACATCGGGCCCTCGGGCATGGGCCCTGTGGTTCCCCTAACAAAGGTGCTCATGTAATACCTATTCCAATGGGACCATTTTGAGAATGAAAGGAGCGCGTGTAGTAACTGCTGGCATGAGGGATGTCAACCAAGACCGCCCCAACACACTAAGGTGGGCACCAGCTGGCCACAGGGCTACCTCTGTTGGGGACAGAGCCCTTCCTTGGGGCTTAATCTCCTCTCCCAAAGGTGATATTCCACCCTCGCTCTTTTGAGCCAGTGGGGGAGGGGGCAGAGGCCAGGCTGGCCTGGTTGCTATGGGAACGAGCATGCATTTCCTGCCAGGGACCTGCAGAGTGTAAGCCCCTCTTCAGGCTGTCAGGCTCATCACCCCCACCCCTTTCTCCACTTAGGAAGAGGAAGTCGGGGCAGGTTCCCATAGAGAAGTGGAGGGAGGCCAGGTAAGGCACTGCCACCTTCCAGGGACAATGACAACCCAGGCCTGGCAGCCTGGTCGATGCCGCCTAGCCCCTCACACCTGGGGCTGTGTTTTTTTCTGGGGCTGTGGGACGAGCGGTCTCCCACCCCTCAGAGCTGCAGGCTGCAAGTCCCAGGGAAGAGAACAAGGCAGAGGGGACAGAAGCCAAGGCCCTGGCCCTCGTCCTGCAAGCTGGGGTGCTGGAGAGGACCGTGAGCACCAGCTCCCACATTTCCCAGTGACGCGGCCCTGGGTACAGAACCTCCCTCTGGGACTCAATTTTTTTTTTTTTTAATTTTTTTTTTTTTTATGAAATGGGAGATAGCCACCTTGCAAGGTTGCGGGGAGGCTCGAATGAGAATGAGTGAAGGCAGCCTGGTACCTTATAAGGTCTTAGAGTCTCCGGCAGACCACCCAACGGGTCTTAGAGTCTCGGCAAGCCAGCCCAAGGGCCTCTGAACCTCCTCGCCTAAAATACGGACGAAGCCAGGCACTGGCCCCATGCATCCCAGGGCTCCGGAGACTCGCAGCTAACACAGGTGCCTGTGTTTGCCACATGCCAGGCACCACGAGGGCACACAGCACTGCTCGCACAAGAGGAGACTGGCAGAGGTTAAGTCCCTCGCCCAAGGTGGTCACGCCTAGGTGTTAAGTGACAATCAGGGCTCCGGACTGGGTGCCTAACCATTGTGTCATGTACACTGCTCCCAAGCAGACAAGACCCTGGGGTAATGGGCCAAGCACAGGTGCCAGGCAGTGGTAGGTGCCCGTACCCCTGCCCCCGGAGTGCTGGGGTCCATCTAGTACTGCAGGGTGAAGTGCACACTGGGCAGGGCCAAGGGGGCCCTGCTGGCCTCCTCAGTCTCTGACCCGGTGCTCCGGGTACCTGCTTGCAAGGATTTCCTGGGTCTCCCCTCCCCATCTGTCCTCATCCCCCCTCATCCCTCCTCGTACCACACTCTGACACCCACATTCCCTTCCCTCCTTCCACCCTGGACCTGCTGCAGCGGCCGGGGGCCCAGGCCCGCCC
>NW_006160231.1:820015-824330 GCF_000334495.1 Tupaia belangeri chinensis | reverse complement strand
CCCCCCCTCCCCCAGGAAGGTCCCCCACTCACGGCGGCACTGGGACTCCTTGGCGGCTGGCTCGTGGCCGGTGGCACAGGTGCAGGCGCCCACAGGCACCATCCACTCGCCATCGCCATTGCAGTAGAGTTTGAGCGGCACCGACACCTCCACAGCGTTGGAGACGCAGGTACCGGGAGCAATGACCAGGGAGGTGGGCTCCGCCCCAGTGAGGGTCTCGGGGAAGAGCGCGAAGCCTGCGGTGGTGGAGGCACACTTCTTGTAGAAGGCGCGCACAGAAATGAGCGACATGCAGGCACCCTGGTCCTGGAAGGCCAGGTAGAAGCCGGCCTTGGAGAGCGGCCCGAAGCTGCGCACCTTGGTGTTGACGCGGCCTGCATCGAGCCGCGAGAAGCTCTCATCGGGCGCAATGGTGTCCACTTTCACGTAGGGGTTCTCCATCCAGAAGGGAGAGGAGGCCGAGGCCACGTCACTGTCGGCCTCGTAGTAGAAGAGGTTGAAGGTCTCCTTGCAGGAGCCAGGGATGTTGGGGATGCTGTTGCAGTCACGCACAGTGAACTTGAGCTCCACGTAGACCCGCTGTACATCCCGCCGCCAGATGAAGCCGGTGCGCAGCCAGTTGTTTTGGCTCGACTCGCGCACGTTGCACACCTGGTACGTGCGGATAGGGTTCATGGCCTCGTCGTAGCCACTCACCTCCTCCCACTGTGCACAGACAGAACGGAGAAGTCAGAGAGCGAGCGCCGACATCTGCCCAGTGCTTACCACGTGCCCAGACCTGCTCCGACACGTAGGCGCCTCCACGGTGTGGTGACTGAGCACACAGCATCCTGGCTTGCCCAGCATCTATGGTTGTCACTTAATAGCCCTGTGCCTCAGTCTCCCCATTTGCAATATGGGGGTGAGAAAGATGTACAAGGAATACTGACCTGAAATGAAGAAGGCACTAGAACAGGGCCGGAACTTGGTAAGTACTGCAGGGCGAGTGCCCTAACCAGAACGGACATCTAAAACCTAAAATGCTCTAAGAAATACAGAATGCCCCCAAACCTGAAACTTTTGAGCACTGACATGATGCCGCAAATGAAAATTTGATTTTGATGCATGGCAATCAAAACGCAGGTGCAGGGACCAGCAGTTAGCATAATGGCTATGTCACTGAACTCCCATGTAGTCGACCGCGATTTGAGTCTTGGACCCGGTGGCTTAAAACTCATGCCAGGCATGCGTGCGTGCGTGCGTGCCCAAGATCCCGAGAGGAAAATGGAGGAGAAGGGATTGCGACGTGGCCATTCCCCCTAGTGGGTGATTTCTCACATTCTGTCTCTCTGTCTCTCTCTGTCTATCTGGTGAACGCACGCGCCCTATAGCAAAAACCTCTCAAAAAAAAAAACCGCAGGTGCACAATACATAGTTTACACAATGTCCCCGGGGAATAAAAGACCTCCCAGCCCTCCCTTTCTAAAGAATGATTTATTCCATTTTATTTCTTCTTATTATTATTTTGAATTTGACTAGAGAGAGAAAAAGAGAGGGAAAGTGAGAAAGCAAGCCTCCAGGTCCGAGACTCGAACCACAGTCAGCCATGTGGGAGTCTAGCACCTCAACTACCACACCACCTGCCAACCCTCCCAGCCCCCTTTTTGTGATGTGGCCTTTCCCCTAAGCAAGCATGCCTTAAGGTGTTTTATGCACAAAATTAGTAAAATTACTGTATGAAATTTCTTCCAGGCTGTGGGCATAAGGTGCATATGAAACACGAATTAGTCTTTTTGTTTAGACTTGGGTGCCATCCATAGGGTACTTCATTATACTATGTAAATATTTCAAAATCTGAAAAAAGTCCTCTATCTGAAATACTTGTGGGCCCAAGAATTTTAATTTTTTAAATCATTATTTAATTTTATTTAGTATTATTTTTTTAAATTTGCTATAAGGGAATGTACACTCATCAGAGAAAGACAGAAAGAGAGAGAGAGAAAGTGAGAAAGCAAACAGCCAGGTCCAGGATTCGAACCGCAGTTGGCCATGTGAGTCCAGCACCCCAACCACCATACCACTTGCTGGCTCCCAAGCATTTTATTTGATTTAATTAATTAATTAATTATTTCTCCCCAAGCACTTTAGATAAGGGTTACTCAACATGTCTATCAGCATTAACTATATTTTTATCTTCCACACCCCCCCCTTCATTTCTTACTTAGAAAGAGTGCTCCCATGGAGGGGGAAGGAACAAGAGAAACAGATACTTTACCAGGTCTGGCTTGCTTTGGCCTCCCAGTTAGCTAGGACCAGAGGCAAGCACCCTCGCACATGGCCTGTTTAAGGCAGCTGGGAACGGACCCTGGGCCCCCATGTGGCCTCAGCCATCACACAGGTGGCCCCCACTTGTGCCATTTGACCGAGCCAGAATTATTTATCTTTGTGCCTCAGCTCCGTCATCTGTGAAATGGGCTGACTGGACTCGAATGAGGCTGTGAGGAACTGGCCTCGTAAATGCGGTGGGCTCGTGACAGTGTGTGACAGGGCGCGCACTCAGTGCGTACTGGCTGTCACTGCCACAGTCATCTTCACAGCCCTATGAGAAGGTGCAACCGTCATCCCCATTTTAGAGACAGGAAGCCAAAGCTCACAGAAGGGGGATGTGCCCAAGGTCACACAGCCAGGCCTGGTGACTGCAGAGGCCCGCAGTACCTGCATAGCCCAGGGCTCTAGGGCTTAGTGCAGCCCTGGAGGCCAAGTAAGGAGATCAATGAAATGTTTTAGAGGTGTCAGGACTGCAGGAATTTAACAGTCAAGAAATGAAGGTCCAGAAAGGTAAACGGCCTTGCTCCAGGCCACACAGCAAGGCAGTGACCTGGAACGGAGGCTTCCTGGTTCCCAAGCCAGTGCTCGTTCAGGGGCCAGGAAGGAGGAGGATGGTCAGGGTGGACTAGCCCAAGGGCTGTGGAGCAGGACAGGGGAGAAGGGAGGGAGCAGGCTTGAAGGAAAATGGGACGACAGTATGGGGGGCGCAGGCAGGCAGGAGTGTGGAACAGGTGACAGGAGGATGAGACGTCCCAGGAGGGGGGGCGGAGGCAGCCTTCTCACAGGCCACTCAGAGTCAGGAGGCCCTGGCGTGTGGGTGTGTCCTGATGAAAATAATGGTGGAGAAGTCTTACCCCACTTTCTGGGTGGGATGTCCAGGCCAACTCAGAAGTCACCCATTTCGTGTCCATGAGGGTCTCTGGGGGAGACAAGAGAAGGAGGTGAGACGCTAATCTCAGGACAGTGAGAGAAACGCAGTCACCCAGCAGAAGCCAGTTCATAGGAGACTGACTGCACCCCCCACACACCCCATCCCCAGAGCCCAGCTCCCCTACCCTAGCAGCCATTCCCAGAGATGCCACAGCCCCCCAGACGTCAGGTCAGGAAGGCTAGTGGTGGGCGTGCACAGCTGGCCTGGCCTGGGTTAATGAGGAAGCAGCAGAGGCCATTCACACACCTACAGGCTCCGCTAATCTCCACACAAAGGGGCCTGCGGGGAGTGCTGGGGGTGGGGGAGCCTTACCCTGAAACAGCCTGAGTACTCCAGACTCTGACCTCCCCTGACCTCCCCCCTGACCTCCCCGACTCCATTGCCCACCCAGAGGCCCAGCCCCACACAGGCCAGAGCCAGCTCCACCCAGCTCCCACCCAGCCTCCTCCGAGGACAAGGACGGGCTAGGAAAGCTCTCTGAAGGTGGAGTGGCGACCACTAAGGCCCAGAACCAGCTCCGAGCTCAGTTCTCCCTGCAACCCTTGGAAGGTACTGTGGAAGAGAAAAACTTAGACAGAGTATACTGCCCGAGATAAAACTGCAGGACTTCGGGGGAAGGCTGTAGGCTGTCTGCCTGACCCATAAGTAACCTCTTGCACCCTGACTGCAATATGCCCTGCACCCCTGTAAAGGAAGGACAAGAGAAGCCTAGAAAACTCTTGCACATCCTCTAAGTCCCAGTGTGTTGTTGCCTCCTCCCAGAAGCCTTCCTTGAATCTCCCAAGGCAGGGTGAGATGCACTCCTGGGGAGCGAGGGCCAAGGGCTTTGTCACAGCACCAAGCCTGTGTTCTGCACTGCGGTTTCTAGCCTGCTCTCCCTTGCTCAGTCAGAGGGCCCAGGAATTCGGACATAAACTCACTCCCCAGGACCTGGTCCTGGGCTCTGCTGGACCACCCTGCTCTCTAAAGGCAGTGTGACCGACCTCAAGGTCAGCCCTGGGCGAGGAGAGGAGGACCAACTCCTTTCCTGTGGCCTGCGGGACAGGGTGACCAGCAGCTCTTCCTCTGCTCTGAGCA
>NW_006160231.1:819135-819999 GCF_000334495.1 Tupaia belangeri chinensis | reverse complement strand
GCAGGAATGGAGCAGGGTGGCCCCAGAACATCTGAAGCCCACATCAACTGTTGGGGTGTCGAGGAGGAGAAAGGCCAAACCTCACAGGCTGCGGGCTCACAGGCACTGCGGTTTTCCTGGAGTCTGAGCCCAGGACAATGGAGGACCCAGTGGTGGACAGCCAGCTGTGGCCCCAGCCCCCATGAGAGGCAAACGGGGAGGAGGCAGCCGCCTCACAGTGCAGGGAGTGAGGCTCCCTCCTCCTGTTGCAGGGTGAGCTGTCCCAGTCTCCTCCCGGGTGGCCTAACAAGGCCGCTATCGGGCAAGCAGACAGAGGACAGATAGACGTCGGCAGGGTACTCGCAGGAGGCAGAGATGGACAGAAGCAGGCTGGAGAGAGGCGGCCGGAGCAGAGCCTCTGGCTGGGGCAGACAGCAGGATGGCGGGCGGCAGACTACAAAGAGGAGACGGAGAGACAAGGAGGCCAGGAGACAGAGACAGGGAGGGAGGATGCCAAGTGGCCCGGCCGCAGTCCCTGGGAGCCGCCAAGCCCAGCGCGCCCCCTCCCCAGCCGGGCCAGCCAGTCCGTCCGCTGGTCTGCCCGCCTGCCCTGGTCTGCCCGCCTGCCCTGGTCTGCCTGCCTGCCGCCCCAGCAGCCAAGGGCTCCCACCGCCCCTCGCTGCCTCCCTCCCGCTCCCTCACTTCCTAGTGCTCAGCCTGTGCCAAACCCATCTGGAACTGTTTAAACCCAAATATTCAGCCCCCTCCCCCTCCTGCCAGATTCCTCCACAGTTTAAAACAAGCCCTGCGCTGGCTCGGAGGAGGGGGGCGGCGCGGGAGGCAGGGAGGCAGGGAGGCTCTTCAGCTCTGTTTAATTTCTGGGGA
>NW_006160231.1:814333-817442 GCF_000334495.1 Tupaia belangeri chinensis | reverse complement strand
AGGGAGGATGCCAAGTGGCCCGGCCGCAGTCCCTGGGAGCCGCCAAGCCCAGCGCGCCCCCTCCCCAGCCGGGCCAGCCAGTCCGTCCGCTGGTCTGCCCGCCTGCCCTGGTCTGCCTGCCTGCCGCCCCAGCAGCCAAGGGCTCCCACCGCCCCTCGCTGCCTCCCTCCCGCTCCCTCACTTCCTAGTGCTCAGCCTGTGCCAAACCCATCTGGAACTGTTTAAACCCAAATATTCAGCCCCCTCCCCCTCCTGCCAGATTCCTCCACAGTTTAAAACAAGCCCTGCGCTGGCTCGGCGGAGGGGGGCGGCGCCCAGGGAGGCTCTTCATTTCTGTTTAATTTCTGGGGAGCGAGAGGGAGGGAGGGGACCGGCCCTTGGCCCTGGCTCAGCCTTGGCCATCGCTCAATCTCGGCACATTTTTCCCATTAATGAGGAGAGGACTTGGATTTCGAGTCATGTGTGCCTGGGGAAGGGCTCCGGTCACCCTGGGGGGGCGGGGCACTCTCGGTCTCCCCACTTCTCTGGGGGAGGAGAGGACTTGCCCCCTGAGCCACACTGCACCGAGAGAAGGGGAAGGCTGTCCCAGACTCCAGGTGCCCCGTCCAGCCTCAGGAGGAGCCCGAAGGGTGTGTTGGGGCGTCACAGAACCCCTCTTTCTGGCAGCGGGGGAGACACGTCCACCTTGTCTCTGCCATGTGGCATGTGCATGTGTGTCCGTACTTGTGCTGGGGCAGAGGGTACAAGGACAGGGATGGGACAAAGAAGAAGAGTAAGCACAGAGCTGCAGACTCCCCCAGCGGCCTCCTGCACCGGCCCCCTCGGCCCCACCATGTGGCTGCAGGAAGGAGACCAGAGAGGACTCCACTCTGTCGGACAGGGAATCACAACCGCCCCCAAAAGTTACCAGGCAGGTGGGCACCAGGCCCGGGCCTTACTGGACAGAGCTCGCGGGTCTCACAGGGCCGGGAGAGCAGCCACGTGGCACAGCTGTGTGGCATGCCCTGTGCACGCGGATGCACACGCGGTGCCCAGTTCTCGTGGTCGGGCTCGTTCCTCACCAGTGGGGCTCAGAGCACGACAAGTCAACACATATGGTGGACGAAACACACAAAGCCACCGACCCGCTCACACGCATGCGCCGTCGCACGCGGCCACGGCTGCCTTTCGAGACAGATGCAGATGGTACGCACAGATCAGCTTTCCTCCGACTTCCGAGACCGTGGCCCTCACACACGCAGGTCTGGGTTGCCTCAGGCAAACCCACTCTGACGGCCTTCCCTTGTGCAGATCCCCACGTGCACTCACAGTGGTCCTCCTTACACACACCCCGGGATACTATCTCCAGCCACAAGTCACGGTCTGGAGGGCACGGTGCAAACACAAATACAGTCCCCCTGACAGACCTGGTGATGTGCTGTTCCCCGGTCACTGGCCGCACATACCACACGTGCCCAGGGGTCCTGGACCGTGCCGCAGCCCCCCAGAGGAGCACACAGCGCGGTCCTTGTCCCGTTGTACAACACCCAGACTTGGTGAGAAGCCTCAGAGGTGCATCCTCCCTGTAGGTGCAACACACCCACACCCACACCCAGGCTCACACACACTTGTTCTCTCTATGGGATGCCTTCAAGTGGGAGGAGAGAGAGCTGAGAGAGGGCAGTGCCCCTCGTTCTACCCCCAGCCCTGTGGTGACTCTGGCTCAGGCAGAGACACATGCCCAGAGGTGGCGGGCAGCCCTGGTCAAGGTTCTGAGAAGGAGCAAACCCAGCCCTGCTTTCTGTTGTGCAGACCCAGGCAGGAGCTGTCAGTCAGGGGCCTGCAGATGATTGTGGGTGTGGCTGGGGGTGGCCTCCCCCGGTATAACCCCTGCAGAGCAGCGAGCCACTTCCAGACTAGCACGACGCCTGGTCCTAGGGGCCCAGAGCCCCCAGGAAGAGGGTGGCACCATGGGGAGACATAGCACCAGAAACCTTTGGGCAGCATGTCCACACACAAGCTGAGGACCTGGCAAGAGGAGGGCATGGTGGACTCCCTGGCCTGTAGGAGGGACGCCAGCCAAGAGCCTGCCACCTGTCTCGGTGCTATCAGACCCCACAGCACCCCACTCTCGGCACAACAGTGTCATTGAGACCCAGTAAATAAAACAAAAGCAAAAATGACTGAAGAAGCCTCTGGCCTACACTGCAGGCCAGGGACCTGGAGGTGGGGAAGTCGAGCTCTCCAGGGCTGGGCCAGCAGAGTGTGCAGGGCACGAGGGCCGAGGGGCAGGGCAGGGTCTGCACATGAAGAGCACTCTGGAGTCCAGCCTGTGAAGAGGGGAACTCCACGCCACTGCCACCCCATGGAGTTCCTGCCTCAGCCACCAAGGAAGGACCTGGCCCCCATGCCTGCCCGTGCATCAGTGTACAGCCTGTGAGCTCAGGGGCGTCACCCAAGGAGATGGGGTCTTGGGGGACCCTGTCATGGGACCTGGAGAGCATGTATGTCATGGGAAGCCTGACTCACCCCGGGCCACCTCCTCCCCCTGCCCTGGCCCCGCAGTCCCCAGGTCTGGGATGGAGGGGAGGGAGCATCTCAGAACAGAGAACACATTTTGTTTTTCATTCTTCTCTTCAGATCTTGGGGATGTGTAATGAAATAAACCTGAGGGAGGAGAAGGGAGAAGACGCACAGGGCAGGGAGCCCGAATGCCTCAGAGCACATACGTGCCCCCCACCCCAGTCCTGGCCCTGCCAGCCGGCAGCAGGACTGATGGGCGGCCAGCCCTTCCTGGGATGCTGGCCACAGTGGGTCTGGCCAGGAGGCTGGGGACAGACACTCTAGGAGACCTGGCACCAGGGTCAGCTCCTGGGGCAGGGGGCCTCTCCCAACCCATCAGGTGCCCAGCTGTACCCAGTCCCCCACCACCACCCCAGCTGCCCAATCCCGACAAACCAGTTTGACTCAGCACAACAGGCAGGGCTACAATTTTCAAACTATGCAGGCTGGTGATTCAGCCTCTCTGCTGTTTAATTAGTGGAGGCTGGTGGCGGAGGCCTTGCCCACGGCAGCCTCGGCTTAGCTTGCAGCCGCGGAGGCCCAGGCCGTGGCGGGGAGGGGACGGGGC
>NW_006160231.1:810398-813679 GCF_000334495.1 Tupaia belangeri chinensis | reverse complement strand
CCCGCGGGCGCCCTCGGCTTAGCTTGCAGCCGCGGAGGCCACGGCAGTGGCGGCAGCAGCTCTGGCTGCAGGGAGGGCAGTGACAAGCAAACTGGTTCCCCCAAATACCTGCCACCGTCCCTCACCGGCAGCTCTGAAGCGCCAGTGTGCCAGCTCGTGACAAACAGGGACGGGGTGGGGGTGGCGGTGCCAGAGGCAACTCGGACAAGTGAGCCAGCCATAGGAATTCCGGCTGCTGTCCCCACTGAGCTCGGGCTCACACGTCCTCGTGGTCACTTCTGCTGCCTTTCCCCCCAAGGACAGGTTCCACTGCAGTGACAGCTCAGCTAGTCCCGCCTGGCTGGAGGGGGACGTGCCGGCCCCACCTCTTACTGGTAACTGTGCCTCTTTCCCGTAAGGGTCTGTCCTAGCAAGGCCCTCTCAGCCTCATGTCAGGATTCAGAGTCCCTCCCTCATCCCAGGCCCTTTGCTCACCCTAGGGGACCCCTTCCCCACCTGTTCGTGGCCCTGAAGGGAGAATGATCTCAACCTGGGGGAGCTGGGGAACTCTACTCCGAAGGAGAGGCAGCGACAAGGTGGGCTGTTTCCCTGCCTCTGGGTAAATCCCAGGGTATTGCATGGGGGTATGCACGGGGTGGAGGGGTGGTCGATCAGAGGGCAGGCAAGGCGGTGCTTTTTCTGCCAGGGAAGACCAAGCAAGTGACATACTTGAATGCAGAGTCTTGGCAGAGCCCAGGTGTACGGGGAAGGGGGAGGAACCAGGTGCCCGACCCTCTACCTAGAGGGCCCATGGGGGAAGGTGTGCTCCCACGGCGTATGGACAGACCCTGGGCCTAAATATAATGACCACCGTCAGACACAGCGCCTACAGGCCAAGGGCGCACCTGACAGTCAGATGGAAGGCTTGATGGAGGAAGCTGTAACCCTGGGGACTGAGGACAGAGATCTTCAGCACTAAGGGACCCACAGTGCTCTCCCTCTGGTCACAGCCCAGGGCTTCCCAACCACCCAGGCCCCAGAAGAGTGGTGTGGTACAGACAGAACAGCTGCCGTCGGCCCTCCCTCCCAGGAGCTGCAGGGATAGAGGAGAGGCTCCCCCCCCCCCCAGGGCCATCCCCACTCCCCCATTCGTCCTGCAAACTCCCTCCCTGATAAGGGCACACCGGGGGCTCACTTCCCCACTCCCAAGGAGCAGACCCTCGGGTGGTAATAGCAACAATAGCTAATCCTTCAACCTTAACAACTGCTCTGCGCTAAGCACTTGAAGCACATTGAAGAGTCCACCCTCACAACAACCCTGTGAGGGGGCTCCAGGACTAAGTATCTCAGCTCACCATGAGCTGAGGGAGAAGCAGAAGGTGGGCAGGAGAAGGGTCTGGGCGGGGGCGGCACCCTGCCTCTGTCTTACATTCTCTCTCTCACACACACACACACACACACACACATACACGCACACTTTCGCAAGTCCAGAGGTATTGCCAAAGTGCATAAACTGGAGGAAGCCTCCTCGTAGACACTGCTACGTCCCAGAGGCACCTCACGGGCCTGGCCTCCTGCTCAGCCTCCAGGTCCTTGGAGGGAGGCCTGAAGACCACTCCTGGATAGGAGGCTAGGGCCTGCTTCAAGGGCTGGCAGACTGTGAGGGAGGAGCGGGTATGGGGGGAAGGGAGGAGGCAGGGAGGGAGGAGGAAGGGGCGAGCCTCCGGTGGCCCTAGCTCACCTGACTCAAACCACACCCCCCAACAAGGGCCATGGGGCCTGACACACAGGGTGACACACGGCCCCGTAAGTGTGTCTGTGTGTGTCAATGTCGCCTCTCCTGGGCTGAACACAGACGCAGACATGGAACTCTGGAACAGGCTCCCTGGCTCACACCCTTAAGGCAGTCAACAACAAAGCCCCACACTGGTTTCTCACGCCTGCGATCCTATCACACACATGTGGGTGAGTGTGCACAAGTGTGGGCGCGACCTCGGCGTGGCTGTCAATTTGCATGTGTCCACTCGTCTCAATGGGTCTGTCAGCACAGTGGGCCCAGAGATGAAGCGGGTGGGGGAGTCACAGGAACACTTTCTCCTGGAGAAAACAAGAAAGCCCCAGAAAATGACCTTCCTTTCTCTCCTCCAGCCTTTAAGTTTACCGTTGTGAACAAATGAACAAAACCAAGTTACACAGGGTTCGCGGTTTTGTCCCTGAGCCAAGACAGTGACTAGATCTGTTAGAGATGCCCGAAATAAGCACTGCCTGTATTTCTGGGGTGCCCCCACTCTCAGTAAGTATTCCTCCGCTCAGCTAGTGGCCCCCAGCTGTTTTGGAAGCAGTGCGAGCCGTTCCTCCCTGCGGTCTGTGGCCTGTGTCGTGCCTGTCCCCAGCAGGCTCGTGTCGGTCGCCTGTGTGTGAGCTCTCCAGCCAGGCTGTCCACCCGAGGGCCGTCATCTGAAGTTGGAGCGACCCCTCCGCAGTCCCGGCAGGTTCACAGAACCCATCCGGAGGCCGAGCCTTTTCCACCCGCTGATGAGTAACCCGCCGGCTTCGGTGCTATCTGGGGCAAACCTCGCAACTTCGGGGGTTCATGGGCGACCCCGGCTACCCAGGCGTCCTGCTAGATAGGCGGAGGGGGAGCCCCGGAATAGGGTGCAACGCTCGCGCGCACCGCACCCGGTAGTTGGTGCTCGGTAAACCATAAACAATAACAGGCCCCCGCCTCCCCACCCCCGCAGCCATCCCCGGACAAAGCGGGGTGCACACGCTCACACTGTTAACTCCAACGGGCTCCTTCCCAACCAGCGCCGCCTCCAGTCTACCCCGGCGGTCCCGCTTCGCCGGTACCGGCCACGGCCCCGCGGCCCTCGTCCTGCCTGGGGGGTCACCCACACCTCCTCGCCTCGCGGAGGTGCAAAGGGCCCGGCGTCTCTCCGTCAGTGCGGGATATTCCCAGCAAAGCTCTCGCAGGGACCTGACTTTCCGAGACGCTCACCCGGAATCGAGCCGCTTGCCACCGCACTCCGCAGCCCCCGGCCCGCCGGCCTGGGAGCCAGCTCCAGCCTCCCACCCCACCCTTCGGCCCGGAGCCGGCGCGGGTTAGGAACCTCCGACGTGCGCTCAGCCGTCCCAGGAGATCCTGGCAAAGAGGGTGTGCAATCCAGGCGGGCGACTCCGGGACTGAGGCGGCGCCCAAGCTCGACGATCCTGGTGGATGCGGGCAGGTCGTTCCCGCGGGAATCTGGACCGACCGGTCCAGGAGGATCCGGGGTGCTGGAAGCTCGGTGTCGGAGGGCTCC
>NW_006160231.1:803788-810308 GCF_000334495.1 Tupaia belangeri chinensis | reverse complement strand
CGGGAGGATCCGGTGTGCTGGAAGCTCGGTGTCGGAGGACTCGGGGAGGCGGGCCGGGGCGAGCGGGCGCAAGTGGTCGTGGCTCGGGGTGCACAGTAATCCGGCGGTCCGCCGCGGGCCCGACCGAGATCCGGGACTCTGGGTGCGTGCGCCGTCCGGGGTCCGAGCCGGGATCTTGGCGCGCCGCTCACGTACTCACTTCTGCTGTGCCCAGCACTGGCGCGGCTGCTCTGGGAGAGAGGGGCGGGACCGCCCAGCTGCCCGTCAACGCCGCGGCCCCGCCCCCAGCTGCCGGCCGCCCACTCACAGGCCGCCCGGCTCGTGGGTTCGGCCTGGAGAGCTCTCTGCTCGAGTTCAGTTGGTGGCGCCTCCATCGGGCCCACCCTCGGGGTCTCTAGGGCCTGGGGTGGGCGGGGCCAAGGAAAAGATGAATTAGATTGGGCGGAGCAATACTGTCCATCAGAGGGAGAACCCCGCCCCCTGCCGCCCATTGGCGATTAGTAATCGAACTCAAGTGCGAGGAGGTGCAGACCAGCTACGAGCCGTGGGCGCCCCCCTGTGGCCTGTCCGAGCCCTGGGACGCCACCAAGTGGCTGTCTTCTGGTAGGTCCAGACCTTCGATTCTGTGCTTAGGCACTACCAGCGGGCGCTCGCCGCGAACTATCTTGTGACCAGGGGCTCCCTGTCTGTTCATTCGTTCATTCATTCATTCATTCAGTGTGTACTTAATTGTTCATTCAACAAATATTTCTGAGCACCCACAATGTGTCAAAGAGTCTAGCAGCTGTTGGAGCTACCGATAAGACAGAGGTTTGTGTTATCCTGGAGCTAGTTTAGCGGCGGAGGCAGGTATGAAGTCATCACAGTAGAGTAACAGGCATTATTGTACAGGGAGGACAGCGTTCCCCAGGCACAAGTGAGGGGACAGCTACATCTAGCCCTGGGAAGTGACATTCAAGCTGAAATATGAAAGATGAGTAGTAAGTGGAGGATGTGTCTTTGAGGGGTGGGGGGCTGTCCCAGGCAGACCAAGCACACTTTGTGTGAAGACCTAGGCGCAAGAGAAACTGTGATTCATTGAAGGGATCTGAAGGTGGTTCAGAACAGCTGGAGCGTAGGGTTAGAGCCGAGAGAGGTTGAAAGGAGGCTTAGAAATAAGTGCAGAGGACCAGAGGACTGGGGGGCTCATGATAAGGCTTTCTTGGGAGCTAGTTCCCCAGAGTTTAAAGCAGGGACAGAGCCTAATCGGATCAGCATGTCTGCTCTCGGAGGATGGTCGGGGAACAGGGAGACCAGTGAAGAGGCTAGGCCATGGCTGGAGTGGGGGCTGTGAGGACAGAGAGCAGCAGGAGGTTTAAGATGGATCTAGCAGGTAGAGTTCACAGGACGGGACCAGGTGGGTGAGAGCGACGTGGATGGAGGCAGCAAGGACACCTCCATTTCCGGTTTGGGCAAATGGACTTTAGCCCCCTTCATTCCATAAACATTTTCGAAGTGCCATAAACACTGAAAGGATGCTGCGTGCTTAGGAGAGGTGGGGGTTGTTATGGCCTCGTGTTACAGACAGCACTGACATCTAGAAGGGCTTAGTGACTTGCCCCAGGTCACACAGCTAAAAAGTGGCAGAGCTGAACCTAGGACTGGGTCACTCCCTCTGCCAGAGACCTGAGTGCACCTAGGTGCTGAGAGAACAGGACCCAGAGCCACCCTGCCTCCACCTTGGGGCTGGGACGTGGGCCTGGGATTCTGTGTCATGAGCAGTGACTCCGATGCACAGCAGACCTGAGGGTCAGTCACCGTGCAGCCTCTCCCTGCCCTAGCTAGAAAAACGTTCCTCCCTGGTCCCTAAGAGCCTTTCCCTGCTACCCTCAGATCCCAGGGGGCAGGGAGTGCAAGGTCAGATGTGAAGTGGCTGCAGAGGCAGAGTGGTCATAACTTAGTCCTCCAACTTCAGAGCGCTTGATTCCAGTCCTGGGAATTCATTAGGGCGAGTGAATGAGATCGTGACTCCAGGGCTCAAGGACATTGCTTGAGAGGTCAGTGTGTCAGGCCAGAGAAAGGCCTGAGTAGGTGGGTCTGGGGCAGGGCCGTGCCATAGTTCGGAGGCTTGATCCCACTGCCACCCCAGTCCCCAGCATTTCCATCTCCCAGATCTGCTCTCTAGCCCTCGAGGCTTCCAGAAACATCACTAGAGGCTCTAGGCCACAGAAGGGATCTTGGAGACCTTGCCCCACTCTGCCATGTCCCAGAGCTGGCAGCGTTTGTCCTCCAGCCCCCTCCGTCCTGGGGTGCTGGCTGGGGCTGTGAAGGGTGAGTTTTTAGCAGGTGGCCTGGCAGCAACAACTCCCAGCTGAAGCCCTGCTCGTTGCAAGGCGGATCTGTGAGGCGGGCACTCCTGTTTGCTCAGCATCTGTGCCAGGCTAGGCCTCGCCCTGGACAAACACAGCCAGCCAGGCGGCAGGCACCAGCTCCTTTGTTCTTGGGCCCGATAGCAGAGCAGCAAGGCCGGCAGGTAACGGAGGGCCCGTCTTCACCGGATGTCGCACCATGGTTCCCACGGGAATGCTTGCTGATCAAGAGGCCGACAGGCCGGAGAACACCGGGGGACTAGCTGTAATAGCCCAGTGCAAGGAGGTGACCACCTGGCAACAGAGGGCACGTGGGACAGGCAGGTGGAGGGACAGGAGCTGAAAGCCAGGCCAGATGAGGAGGGTGGCATACCTCTATCTCGGGGCTGGGTGGGCAGGAGGTCCTAACCCTCTTCTCTTTCCAGGCTGAGGCAGTTCTGAGAAACCCAGGGAGCAAGCCCTGACCTTCGACTTTGGTATGAAGGGGAAACCTCCAAACCGAGGTCAAGGTGTCCCTAAGCTGCCACCCTTTGCCTGTTCAAGTGCAGGAGGAAGCTTAATGCAGAAGCGAGAGCTTGGGCTTTGGCATCAGAGAGACCAGAGTCTAAATCCTGGCTCAGCCATTTTCCAGCTGTGGGATTTGTGATAAGAGTCTGAACCTTTCTGAGGCTAAGTATGCACATGAATGAAAGTGGGATGCTAATCACACCTCCCTGGCAGGGCTATTGTGATGCTCTGGCCACGCAGCCAGGAGCACTGCAGGGGCCTGAGAAATGGTCTCTGTGATAGTGATGCCTGTGTTCAGACCCACTCTGGAAACACTGCTTGGGAACCGAAGAAACGTGCTCCTAATTGAAGGAGGCTTAAGGCTCCTATGGTTGTGACCAACTCTAGATTCTCTTCCTCAAAGATAATAATGTAGCTGTCGCTAGGTTTGTGGATAATTGCGGAAAAGTACCAAACTGTGGGCCAGCAGGTGGCGTGGTGGTTAAGGCCCTGGGCTCCCATATGGCTGGCTACAGTTCAAATCCTGGTCCAGGAGGCTTGCTTTCTCACTCCCTCTGCCCCCTGTGAGTGCATGTGCCCTGCAGCAAATTAAAAAACAATAATAATAAATAAAATAAAAATTGTTTTATAAAGACAAAACTGGTAGGAAGAGAGCATTAGTGCAGTAGATGTGGGTGGGGTTGGTTTGATGAGTCCTTGGGGGCTTCCGTCGAGGATCAGGATAGCGGTAAGGAGACTAGTGGTGAGGCCACAGACAAGAGCTGATGGTGACATGGCCAGGGTGGAGCGCAGTGGTCTGAGCTGGGGTAGGTGGTGGCATTTGTTACTGAGAAGGGAGGGCAGTTTCCAAAGGAAGAGTTCTGGTGTGGGGCAGGGGTAGGAGTGATGGTGATGGGGACTGCAGGTTTTGTCCTGGACCAGCTAAGTTTGGGAGCCCCATCAGACATCCAGATGGGCACGCTGAGCAGACAGCTGGCTTCCTCACCACACCCATGTCCTCCACCGGCCCCTCCCTGGCCCTCTACGCATCCCCGACGGGTCTGTCTGTCCCTTGGAGGCGCCACTGCAGAGTCTTCGCACTGGCTGTTCCCTCCGCCAGGATGCTCTTCCTCCAGCTCTTCACCGCGGTGAATTTATGTCTCAGCTTAAATCTCCCACCCCTGGCCCCCCTGATCCCCTCCTCCCTCCCCAACACCATCACTAGCAGCCCCCTTGCACTGTTCTGTTTTCTTATACTACTCAGCGCTAGTTGAAACTGTTATTTGGTCACTCGTTTAATGTACATTGTTTGTCTGCCTTTCTAGAAAGTGCATTTGCTGAGGGCAGGGCCTAGTGTTGTTTACCACTGAATCTCTGGCATAAGGACCAGTGCCCTGCAGAAATAGCCTCTTAGTAGCAGTTTACTAATCCGCGAGTGCACGGAATATGCGGTGTTGTGCTGCCCTTTCTCTCCCCAGCCCTGTGGCAGACATTGCTCGGCAAGCATGAATCTCTCTTCCACATGATGCTGCAGACAGCCCTTGCCAATCAAAGTTAAATCTACCTGCTATCCCTGTAGTGGTCAAAGCTCCCCTGCTTGTTATCTTGTGTGAGAACCTTTTTTTTTTTTTTTTTTTTTTGAGAGATTTTCACTGTAGGGCGCGTGCGCTCGCCATACAGACAGAGAGAGACATAGAGACAGAAAGCAAGAAATCACCCCCCAGGGGGGATGGTCACGCCGCAATCCCTTCTCCTCCATTCTCCTCTCGGGATCTTGGCCACGCACGCACACGCGCCCGTTGTGTGAGAACCTTTTTGAAAAGCTTTTTGGGCCTCAGTTTCCTCATCTGGTTTCTCATACAAGATGAAGGGATAGTCTTTCACCCCACGTTTATGCCTGAGCCTCCAGTCTAGAACCCGGATACCAGTACGTTCAATACCCCAGAGAGGGGTTTGATTCCCAGCTGTCTCTCAAGTTACAACAGTGCCTGGACCATCTCTGCTTCTCCCCTGTTTTCCGGCCAGCTCCAGAAGACAAGTTTTTAAGGGACTTTGATATCTGGTCTCCAGACTCCTCATTTTCAGATGAGGAAGCTGAGCTCAGAAGAGGAACATCAGTGGAGCCAGAAACTCAACAAAGACTCGTTGTCCGCACCCGGTACTGAAGCCAGCCCTCTGTCCTGGCCCTGGCAGGCCCTGGTCAACACCTCCGCCGAATGGTGGGGAGACAAAGCTCCAGCTTCCTTAGACCTGGGCAGGTTCCCAAGCCCCAGGAGGCAGGCAGCCTGGCTTCCCTCCAGGCCTGGGCAGTTGGCGGAGGAGGAGGCCCTGTGGATTCCTGGCTCTTTCTCCCACTTCCGAGCAGCCCATTCAAAGGAGGTGAGAAAGGTGGAGGCCTCTCCTCCACAGTTGCTTTCGGAAATTGCTTTGGGTTGTTTGGGCCAAGGTGAGGCTCAGAGCTGCTCCAAAGCCAATTAGTGCCCCGTTGGCAGCTTCTCACCTCCGTCTTCGATCCAGCACAGATCAGCCCTCACGCTCTAGAAGTCATCCTACGCTGGGACCCTCGGTCTGGCTCCCCGTGAGGAAGGGTGGAGGAGGGGGAGGAAATGGATGAGTATTGACTAAACCTCGCTGATCTTAAATGGAGGTACTTTAAACATCTCCCAGAGAGGGGGGCACTTCGGTTGCCTTTGAGCCTGCCTGTGCAAGAGCTCTTGTTTGCAAACTGTCTTTTCTTGTGGCGAAGCCACCGCACTTCCTTTTCCAGGAGCTATTTGGGGAAACACTAAGGTTTGCAGGAACAGAAAGCCAGCTCCCCGCTCAGGAGGACAGCAGGACCCAGAGGTATCCAAACGTGCTAATTAAGGACCAATACCCATAGACACTTGGGGAAAGTTTTAAAAAAAAGGGAAAAAGGCTTGAGCTTTCATGTTTAATTAGGAAGGAGGGACTGTCGGGGACCAGGGGAAATTTTTAGGAAGACTGATTTTAGCTTGATATTTAACGTTCGAGCCCATTTATAGAAGGGCTACTGCATGCCAGGTGCAGGAGTGCTTCGGTGAGCCAGCAGACAAGGCCCCTGTCCTTAGGGAGACCACAGTCCCAGGGAGAGAAGTGAGGCCAGGCGCAGGGTGCCATAGACACAGCTAACAGAGGGACGCTCAGCCCCACCTGCCTAAGACAACCCCAAGAAGCAGACCTTGTGGAGACCTGCCTGAGGCCTGGCGAACCAGAGCTGGCCAGGAGAGGGAGGCAGAGGGCCAAGGGAGGCATCTAATGAAGGATGCCCACCCTCAGATAGATATGGTGGGGCAGGGCCCGGTCCTTGGCACGTTTTTTTTTTTTCTGTTTCTTTTCCTTTTTCTTTTTTTCTTTTTTCTTTTTAGGTTTTGGCCATCAAGTGTTGCGCACTCACTGGAGAGAGACCCAGAGAGGGAACGTGAGAAATCACCCTCTGGAGGGCAGCCATGCTGTAATTCCTTCTCCTTTCTCCTCGGGACTTTGGGCACGCACGCACACACACGTGCCTGGCATGAGTTTCAAGCTGCGAGGTCCGGGACTCACACTGTCGTTGGCCATGTGAGAGTCTAGCACCTTAACCTCCACACCACCTACTGGCTGCACTGGTGTATTTCTTTTTTTCTTTTTCTTTTCTTTTCTTTCTTTCTTTCTTTCTTTCTTTCTTT
>NW_006160231.1:783367-801513 GCF_000334495.1 Tupaia belangeri chinensis | reverse complement strand
AGCTTGATATTTAACGTTCGAGCCCATTTATAGAAGGGCTACTGCATGCCAGGTGCAGGAGTGCTTCGGTGAGCCAGCAGACAAGGCCCCTGTCCTTAGGGAGACCACAGTCCCAGGGAGAGAAGTGAGGCCAGGCGCAGGGTGCCATAGACACAGCTAACAGAGGGACGCTCAGCCCCACCTGCCTAAGACAACCCCAAGAAGCAGACCTTGTGGAGACCTGCCTGAGGCCTGGCGAACCAGAGCTGGCCAGGAGAGGGAGGCAGAGGGCCAAGGGAGGCATCTAATGAAGGATGCCCACCCTCAGATAGATATGGTGGGGCAGGGCCCGGTCCTTGGCATTTTTTTTTTTTTTCTGTTTCTTTTCCTTTTTCTTTTTTTCTTTTTTCTTTTTAGGTTTTGGCCATCAAGTGTTGCGCACTCACTGGAGAGAGACCCAGAGAGGGAACGTGAGAAATCACCCTCTGGAGGGCAGCCATGCTGTAATTCCTTCTCCTTTCTCCTCGGGACTTTGGGCACGCACGCACACACACGTGCCTGGCATGAGTTTCAAGCTGCGAGGTCCGGGACTCACACTGTCGTTGGCCATGTGAGAGTCTAGCACCTTAACCTCCACACCACCTACTGGCTGCACTGGTGTATTTCTTTTTTTCTTTTTCTTTTCTTTTCTTTCTTTCTTTCTTTCTTTCTTTCTTTTTCTTTTCTTTCTTTCCTTCTTTCTTTTTTTTCTTTTCTTTTTTTTTTCACTATAGGGCACATGCACTCACCAGAAAGACAGAAAGAGACAGAGAAACAGAAAGCAAGAAATCACCCTCCAGCGGGGATGGCCACACCGCAATTCCTTCTCCTCCATTCTCCTCTTGGGATCTTGGGCACACACGCACACATGCCCAGCGTGAGTTTAAGCTGCCTGGTCTAGGACGCGAACCATAGTCAACCAAATGGGAGTCCAGCGACATAGCCCTTACGCTAACTGCTGGTCCCTGCGGTTATACTGGTGTATTTCTAAAGCTCCCAGTGGACACTAGGGTTAGCAATGGTGAAGGGACAGTAGAGAGAGCCACGGGAGTTCCAGTATGGGCTGAGGGGTGCAGGGCAGTATGGGGGTTGCTGGCAGGGCAGCAGTGGCTGCACCGTGGGGGCTTTATCAGCTGTTGAACGGAGTCTGGAGTTCAGCCTGAGAGAGACAGCAAGACCCTGATGGGTTGAAGCAGAGGCATAAACTAGCCACATTGCTTTACAAAATAATGCCTTTCAGGTCAATCTGAGTCCAGTATTTCCTCCCTGCTCCCCTCACAGTGCCGACGTAGAAGGATCCCTGGAGAGGTTCACACCAGACACCGGGGTCAGTCAGACCTTCAAGGTCTCCTAGCCCATCTCCTTGCCAGAGAATCCCCCTGAAACTCCACTGTCCCCTGAGCAGCTGCAGACCTTTGTCGGCCCCGCTGTGTCTCTGGGCAGTGCAGGCCCTTTGTACTTGCCCCTGAGCGGAAATGGCTGTCCAGAAAGCCTGGCCCTTCTCCCCTCTAGTTCTGCTTCTCCAGCATCTGCTCAGCCAATTTTGTCCTGGGCTTCTTCCCCACCTGACCTGTCCCGCGAGGCCAGCATGCACAGGACAAGCGAGGCTATTTCTTCTCCCTGTTTTCTGAAGCTGCCAGACCAAAGCGCTCTGGGGCCAGACCTCGCAGCCCTTCCCTTCTTGCAATGCACTTTGTCAGCCTGTCTGGGTTTCTACTGCTCCTCACAGAATCCTTGCTGCACCTCTTGCAGCAAGGTCGAAGGAGGGGCCTTGCCGAGCACATCAGCTCGGACCGTAGGAGCTGCCGTAACATCGCCTGCCGCTGGTGCCGTGCGAGTTACGTGCCTGCAGTCAAGTCCGGGATCTGCATCACGCTGCAACGGCCTCCACCCTCCTAAATGGCCAGTTCCATGAGTGTCTTCTCCCCTTCGTCCCTCCCTTCACTGAGTAGGCATCAAGTAAGTGAAGAATCTGTTCAAGGAACCTGACTCGGATGGCCAAATCTGGCCTCTGGTCATCCCTTTCTCCATGAAGTTCCCAAGGCTGAGAAGGTAAAAGCAAATGGGAGACCGAAGTGCTGTTTTATTGCAGTCTTGGGTGAGTTCATGATTCTCCCAAGGCTGGAAGCTTTTTGAGCTGGTGAGACACCGGCTTCAGCCTCATAGCCCAGACTGGGGCCTTCCCAAGGCCCTAGTGGGGAGTCCTGCCGGGTGCCCGGGTGCTCTGAACAGGCACGAGGGAGCAGAGGCCAGCCCAAGAGGCTGTCTTACTGACCCAGCGCTCCAGCAAAGAGAGCTGGGGACTCCAGGAATGCAAGGAGTTCAAAGACCCTGGGACTCTGTCCCTGCTGCTGGAAACCCACCAAGTACACCACCTCCTGGAGAGGCAGGGCAAGGGGAGGGGCGGGAGGGCATTTCTCCACTCCTAGGGTACGACCAGCAGCCAGGTGGGCACGTCCCTGCCTTACGGGCTGGCTGGGGACATAACTGACGCGACCAGGTTACCACAGTGTGCTGAGTGCCGGGCAGGAACAGCAGGGATGTGTGGAATGCACGTTTGGGAGCCAGCAGGTGGCACGGAGGTTAAGACACTGAATCCGCCATGGCACGGCTCGAGTCCTGGACCCAGAGACTTGAAAATCGTGCTAGGGAAGTATGCATGCATGCCCCAAATCCCGAGAGGAGGCTGGAGGAGAAGGGACTGCAGTGCGGCCCTCCTCCTGGTGTGTGTGGGGTTGGGGTGGTGGTGATTGCTCTCTTGTGTGCAAGCACACACACCCTATAGCAAAAACTATAAAAGAGAAAAAAATGACTTACCCGTGCGGGCGGGGCGGGAGGGGACACGTCACACCACACAGTAACAAGTGAGCGAGATTCCTTCCCTGGTGCTGCCAGAAAGCGTTCTGAGCTCCCCTGCCCCTAAATGCTATGACCCCCGGTTCGGTCCTCAGGCCTTCGCCAGTCTCAAAGTCCCCGAAGTCCTGGGGCCACTGCTACACCTTCCCAGACTCAGACCCCGCGTGTCCTGGGCATCTCCACTCGGATGCCCTACAGGACCCTCAAACCCGACAAGTCCAAACTGGACCTTCCCACTCCCACCCACCACTTCCTCCTTCTGGGTTCTCCATCTCAGCAAAAGACAGGCTCATCCACAGGAGCCCAAACCGGGACCTGCAGTCTGCGTAGACTGCTCTCCTCCCTCCTTCCGTCCATCCCACGAGCCCCCATCGTGGCAGATTGTCACGACGTAGCATTCCCATTCATGCTCTCAGCCCCACGTGCCCCGTCAGCTCCCGCCTGGGCGTGGCTGAGTCTGCCTCCCCTTCACTGTTCATGGCAGTCCCCAAGCATACCCGCTGTGTGGTTCTGTTACGCTGCTACTTATGGTCAAGTCACTGTCTCTGGTTGGGTGGGGACAAACATAGTGATTAAGAATGACGCCCCTGCCATTGAGCAAGCTGGGCCATGTCCATGTGACCCTGAATGTCATGCCCCTCGTTAAGTCGGTCCCCAAGATTCCTCCACGTCTTCACTCTCCTTTGGTGGCCTGCCCCTCCTCAGCTTTGTAGGTGGGTTTGCCAATCAGAACCTGATCCTGATCCCAGGAGTGGCCACAGGCCCGATGTTCGAGCCTTTCTCCTGGGAATGGGCTCCTGAGGGCTCTCATGAAAACCCGAGGGACTCGGCGCCGAGTCAGTGGAGCGGCGAGCCTTGGTCTTGTCGTAGTCCGTCCCCAAGCCTGGCTGTTCGTCTTTTCCTATAATTCTGTGAACTGTCCAGGGCCCGCCTCCCAGCACGCTCTCTCCCTCACTCCCTCCTTCCCTTCTCCCTTTCTCTGAAGAACTTAGGGTCGTCTCTACCCCTAAACCCCAGTTTCCACGTCATAGCCCTGCTGCCGGGGTACACTGGGCAGTGGCAGTGCCAACACCGCCCACGGTCGTCCTGGAACCAACGCCTGAGGGTAAGTGAGACCCAGTGGGGGCCCTTTAATGGACCATGAGCACCAGGGGGTAGGCAGGGATTGGGGCTGTTTGTCAGCTGCCAACGCCCCCGTTCCTGCTCCGTGCCTGGCAGTGAGCAGGCCCTTATAAGCACCCGTCAGCGGTCGACTGATGTCCAGAATCTGCAGAGTCAGCCGCTCGCCACTCTCGGAGAATGGTCTTCGTCACCCCTGACCCAGCCCAGGCTCCTCGGCCTGCAGTTAGTAGAGGGTCCGGAGTTCTCCCTCTTTCAGAAGCTGCTCTGGGCTCCTCAGAGTCCACCCTCCCAGGAACTTCTCCGGGCCCAACACGGTTGTTCTGGAAATCGCTGTTTTCGTCTCTTTGGGGAGATCTTTTCAGGCAAAGGGCCTCGGACCTGGTCAGTCCTTCTCTGACGTGTCGATGGCTCCCGTCCCCAGCTTAAACTTTGTTGTTGCAGTAAGACGTTCCTCTCTCCCTGTGATCTGCAGTATGCAATTTCCTGGGCCCTTGAGGACATTCCTGTTGGCCACAGCCAAGCATCTGGGTGGAAAGTTGATCTGGACTGCCACTCTTACTGAGGGTGATCACATAAATTATCTTTCTTTCTTTTTTTTAAGAATTTATTTATTTATTTATTTACTTTCATTTGGCCACAGAGAGGGACAGAACAAGAGTGAGAGTGAGAAAAAGAGAGAAAGCAAGCCTCCAGGTCCGGGACTCAAACCACAGGTGGCCCAGGTGGGAGTCCAGTGCCTTTAAGCACCATGCCACCTGCCAGCCCCATAAATTATCTTTCAAATCCGAACACCTTCAAGAGTCTGGGTCCCCCAGCTTTGGGGGGCTGCCACTCGCCACAGCAGTCCTGTCTTCACACCGAACCCTCTCCTCATTGTGCCCGCCATGGCACGGGACTGGGAGCTGCCTTGTTTCCAGAGCTCAAGAGCTGTCACCGGGCTGCTGGTGCCCTTCGTCCCCAAAGCTGAGAAGGCCCATCTGGAGCAGCAGAAAATGAAATGGAAGAAACGCCGAACGCAGAAAGAGACTTGGTGCCCTTGCATTCTGCCGCCCAAACCGCTCCTGGGCCCGAGGCCCTCCAGGCGAAGGACTGACTCGTCCACTCATGTGACAGACGTTTGCTGGCCTCCTAACATGTGAAGGGAGACACGGAAACTAGTAAGTAGTGTCACTGGCTGGCGTGCGACATTTGTACACGCGTGTGCACATGAGCACGAACTCGCAGTGGATCGCGCACAGGCACGCGTCAGGAGGGTCTGACACTCTGTGCCAGCATGAGGGAGGGCGTAGCTCAAAGACGTCATGGAGATGGTGGCCTCCAGGTCACTGGCAGGACTTACACTCCGTGGATATGCCCATTGAAGTGGGAGCCCGGGTTTCAGAGGCTGCTGGGCTGGAGATGCGCTGTGGCCTCATTGTTGGGGACAAGGCCGTGTCACCTGAGCACACTGCTCACCAGAAGGCCTCCACTCAGGGTGGCGCAATGCTGGAAGGGACTCACGGAACGCTGCTGCCCGCGGTCCCCCCACAGGTTTCCCATCGTGTCCTGTCATTCCCTCCGGAAGTTTCCATGTTGGAGGGCTGCCCTGAGCTACCTCCTCCGGTTGATCAAATGGCTCAGTTATCAACATGGGAGCCCAGATTGTCTTGAACTGAATGGACGGGAATGGGGGCGCTGTGTAGAAAAGAAGGTGCCAGAGGGAGTCCAGCTGTCCCCAAGCTGTTGGCTGGAGCCGGCTGCCCACAAAGGGTCCCTTTGTTATTCCAGGAGGTGTTGTCACAAGAGCTTGGCCACAAGTCATGAAGCCTGTCCAGGAACTGTTCTCGTGGAAGTGCCGGCGGGAGCTCTGTCTGGTGGCCTGGAACAGGTTCTGATCTTGAGCAGACTGGGATGGGGACACCCACCAGGCTGCCAGCACTACCTGGCCCAGGGAGAGGCTGTCCCGGAGTAGTGACCAAGAAGAAGGCTGGGACTCCACACGGGTGGAGTCAGACTTTCTTGGGGAGACAGCTCCTGAGCGGTGGTCAGGTCCTTCTCTGGAAAGTTCCGAGGTCTCCTATTCCTTCTTCCACCTTGTGGCTGTAGCAACAACTTCAGCTCTTCCCCTGCGATCTGCATAACGCAAGTTCTCTGGCCCTTGACGACATTCACTTTGGTCATGGCTGAGTATCTGTGATGGCGGCTTGATCACAATTGCCACTCTTCCAGCAGGTGACGGTGTAAATACCTCCCCAACCTGAACGCTTGCTTGCTTGCTTGCTTTCTTTCTTTTTCTGGAGAGTTTTCTTTTTGCTATAGGGTACGTGTGCTCACCAGACTGAGAGAGACAGAAAGAGAGACAGAAAAGACGGAAAGTGAGAAATCACCCCCAGGGGGGATGGTCACGCCGCAATCCCTTCTCCTCCATTCTCCTCTCGGGATCTTGGGCACGCATACACACGTGCCCGGCATGAGTTTTAAGCCACCGGATCTGGGACGCGAACCGTGGTCGACTACATGGGAGTCCAGCGACATAGCCATTACACTAACTGCTGGTCCCCAACCTGAACACTCTCAAGAGTCAAAGCAGGTACTGTTAACCATGACCTGGGAGCGCTGGTGTGAACTGGGACTACCCCAGGCAAACCTGGAAGTCTGGGTTCTCTGCGTGTTCCACAAACAAAAGGTCAGGATGAAAGGAGGAGGCCCCGAAGCAGGGTGTTAGTGGAGAAGCCAACGAGCCTTCCCGAAGTCTCTTTTGCTTGGTGTCTCCCACTCCGTATTTCCCAGGGGGTGTCGAGTTCACGTTGGCGCCACTTGCCTCAGCGATCTCCGTCCAGACCTTGCTGAGGACTTAGCGGCCAGCGATGTCTCTAGATGTGGGCTCTGCAACCTGTCTCCCACCGTCCTCACCACGAAGGTTATCAAACACAGGATAAAGAGCACACACGTGTGCACGTGAAGTGGAGCGACAGCAAGTGTGAATGAGGGCACGGAGTACAGACGCTCCGGCACGGGGCTGGCGTGAGGGTGCCCTGCAGGAGAGAGCCACAGAGCAGGCACCCTTACTCGCTACGTCCGCTCCTGGGTGTCTGCCCTTGTAAAGCTCTCACGAAGGTGCAGCATGCCTGAACGAATGTCTGCAGCGGAACCGTCCATAGTAGAAAACTGGGAGCAGCTTAGAGGTCTTTCAACACAGTCCTGAATTTTAAGAAGCAGTGACGATGCACAAACTGGAGATGTATGTATCAACGTGGAGCAATGTCAAAAACAATCTTGAGAGGAAAAAGCAAGGTGCTTTTTCCTTCTTTCTTTAGCATTAAAATGACAGACAGAAGTGAAGAGGACCAGGAGGCTGCACAGGCTCCCAGCTCCCTGCAATATTTTTCGTAAGCTGGGCCCTGGGTACACAAGACTCGTGGACGCCTACAGGCGTCTGTGTGACACAGGTCTGCGTTCTGGTTCACCCAGTAGTTAACTCCAAGTGGCCTTAGACATACCGCGTAGCCAATTTCTTCTACTGTTTTTCCTTTTCTTAATTGCCAGAGGGTACATGTGCTCACGAGGGAGAGAGAGAAAGAGAGAGGGAGGGAGAATGAGAGAAAGCACCCCCCATGGGGCACCCTCATGCTGGCATCCCTTCCCCCCATGTCTCCATCTCATCGGGATCTTGGGCATGCTCACATGCCTAGTGCGTGTTTCAAGCCACTGGGTCTGAGACTTGAACCATGGTTGGTCATGTGGGAACCAGCTCCCTGAGCCCCTAGACTACTGAGCCAGCCCCAGCTCCTTCTCTGTAACGGGGATACTCTTGGTACACCTCATATCGTGGCTGAGAAAACCTTTTGTATTGTTTGTGACGGTTTATTTTGTTCCCTACATAAAGCTGTGATTTTGGCTCCTCCTGCAATAACCCCCAATGACAAGGACTCCAGAAGTGGGAACTGGACCACTGGGTACTCATGACTGCTAGTGGCCTGGGGCACAACTGGGCCTGGTGTGACACGGCCATTGGCAAAGTCCCCTACCCCGGCTCGGTGTTCACTGTCTAGGCACATTGCCAGAGATCTCTCTTATCCTCCCCTCCTTCCTACTTCTCTGCTCACTCACAGGGTCAGAGAGTCAGACGCCATGGTCATACAGCTGTCAGGGGGCAAAACTGTGGTTCTAATCCAGGCGTCTCAAACACAAGGCGCTTCCCGACTAAGCCACGGTCCACGGCCTTAGTCACCTTAGAGCCACTTAGGACCTTTAAAGACCTCCAAAGCCTGGGACACCATGGTCATGTGGGTGGAGTCCTTTCCAGAATTCACTGCATGAGCGTGATATCCAGCCAGGCCAATGTCTGCTGCGCCCCAGCCCTGTGCCCTCGGTCCTGTGCACACACCCCAGGGCACTGTCCTTGGGGCACTCAGCTGTTAGCAGGCATAGCCCCCTAGCCTGTGAACTTCTTTATTATTATTATTATTATTTAGAGAGAGATATTTTTGCTATAGGGCATGTGAGCTCACTGGAGAGACAGAGAGACAGAAAGTGAAAAATCATCCCCCAGGGAGAGGCGGCCAGGTGGTAATCCCTTCTCCTCCTTTATCCTCTCAGGGTCTTGGGCACGCACATATACGAGCCCAGCATGAGGTTTTTGTTTTGTTTTTTAAATAATTACTTTATTTAACTTTATTTATTTACATTTGACCAGAGAGGGACAGAGAGAGAATGAAAAAGTGAGAAAGCAAACCTCCAGGTGTAGGACTTAAACTGCGGTCAGCCATTAACGACCAGTGCCCTTAACTACCACACCACCTGCTGGCTCCAAGGCCCAGCATGAGTTTTAAGCCATGGGGTCAGGGACTGGACCCATGGTCGCCTAGACGGGAGTCCAACGACGTAACATTATACCATCTGCTGGTCCCTAACTTTGGAAGACTAGGCGTGAACATGCAGAAATGTTCCTTTCGAAAATTCCGTCTTCCTCTGGCCAGCACATCCTGTGATCACACTAATCCTAATCCGGATGATGGGGCCAATTGTTTGCCTGGAGCTCCTAAGACTGTGAACTTCTTGGTGGCAGTGTTTACAATCCCCGTCCCTATGTCTCCACACACCGCAGGAGCGCTGGCCTAGCTTTGGAGAAGGGCTGGGAATTCTGCGAGTGGGAAGACCGGAGACCGACAAGAGAACATTACAGGGACAGACAGACCTGGCCCGCCTGCTCTCCCACGTGCTCACTTGAGAATGGGCTGCCATCGCGTGCTGAGCTCCTTGTCGGAACAAGTACAAGGGGACCCCAAAAGTCCACGGGAAAAGGAACTGACGTACAAGTTTATTTTGGTGTGAAAGAATTTTACTGAAATCCATGCATGGTTTTCCTGTGCCTCCGTTACCCTCAAGCTAAAGTCCAGACTCTGTTCTGGGGCCTACAAGACCCCGCAAGGGGACAAAAGAATGAAGGCTCTCTAGGAGGGAAGAGGCCAAAAGGCAGGAGTCGCAGAGTGGAGACTTTGGCCCAAGGATGGAAGTACCTCTGTCGCAATCCGAGTCACCCACGTGGACTACGCAGTGAGGGTCGCATGGAAAAGTTCATTTTCCATGAACTTTTTTGAAGACATCGGATATTCAAGAAGAGGCAGAGGCTGGCGCTTCCCAAAGGGCTCCTGCCCGTGTCCAGGTCCTGTTTGTTTGCCTCTCCACCGCCCCTCACAGGAGCTTTCACTCCAGCGTGGCTCACCCCGAGTTGCAGAGCTGTGCAAGAAGGCCCGAGAGCCCCCCTCCAGCAGCTCCCCCTCCATGGTGGTGCGACCCTCACTGCGTAGTCCACGTCGGTGACTCGGATTGCGACAGAGGTACTTCCATCCTTGGGCCAAGTCTCCACTCTGCGACTCCTGCCTTTTGGCCTCTTCCCTCCTAGAGAGCCTTCATTCTTTTGTCCCCTTGCGGGGTCTTGTAGGCCCCAGAACAGAGTCTGGACTTTAGCTTGAGGGGAACGGAGGCAACCGCGGGGTATGAAGCTGGAAAGTGGCAGCATGATCTTTGTCTATGAGTTCACGCTGGTACTGTATGGCCACACCGCAATTCCTTCTCCTCCATTCTCATCTCGGGATCTTGGGCACACGTGCACATGTACCTGAAGTGTTTCAAGCCGCCAAGTCCAGGACTTGAACTGTGCTTGGCCACATGGGAGTCCAGCGTCCTAACCATTATGCCACCTGCTGGCCCTGATACTTGTCTTTTCTTTTGGTTGATATTTTCTGGCTGATTTTCTGGTCATTACCTTTTTTCTTATTCCCGAATTGTCCAATTTATCAAGTTTTGTTTCTTATCTCCTACCTAATTTTTCTTTCCCCCTTTCCAACGAACTACTTACAAAGATACCTGATATGCAAACATTCATTTCTCCCTTTCGTTTTCACATGGAGAATCAGGACACCTGTTGATGCTTTTCTGCCTGAGAAGAATAAAGAGAAGTCTGACAAGAAAGAGAGGTCTGGTCTCCCAACGTCAACCCCCGCCCCAGCCTGACTCCAGCCTCACCCTCCACCCTAGCCTCAGCTCCTACTGAGCCTGGCTCTGTGCAAGGCAGAGAGGCGACTGCAGCTGCACAGGCGAAGCACGGCTGGTTCCCAAGGCAGGCACCTGAGCCTCACCGCCCAAGGACAAGCGCAGCCACAGTCTTGAGAAGTTCGGAGAAACTCCACTAGAGGGCAGTGCAGCACTGCCCTGAAAAGACACCCCGCGCCGCTTTCCCTTTAGCGAAGTACCCCGGACTGCGCATCCTTTAGGACCGCGCACCCTTCAGCACGTCGCTGAGCTGGAAGCTGAGCTGCAGAGATCAGGGACAGCTGCTGGCATTGTCGTGCTGGGGGAGATGGAGACCTCAGAGACTGTGAGGGAGTGTGGAGGTGTTGACTGGGCCATCTGTGGCTTTGTCCTGCCTCTGGGGACTTTACAGGATGCACATGCATATAACACACACATGCACACACATACATACCCCGTAAACAATACAAACACCTACACACATCATACCAACAACACACACACAACGCAGTTTACAGTCACGAGCTTCACTGAAGGAAGGGGAAGCCCTGGTCCTCCCCTAGCGTCTCCAAGTGGTCCTATGTCACCCTGTCACCTGAAGCGTGTGACCCTGCAACATCACAGTGCTGAAGGCATCGATGACAGGGCAGGCTGCCTGTGCAGTTCGCAGCGAGCTCCACGGGACTCACAGCGAGACCTGAGGTTATTAGAAAGGTCATGGGGCTGGCAGGTGGTGTGGTGGTTGAGGCACTGGTTCCCACATGGCTGACCATGGTTCAAGTCCTGGACCTGGTGACTTGCTTCCCCACTCTCCCTCTCTCTGGTCAAATTGAATAATAGTAATAAATAAATAATTCTGAAAGAAAGAGAAAGAAATACAGAAAGGTCATGCCACTTGTAGTAGAGAATGATGTGCTCAAAAATACAAATGAAATTCAAAGTCCTCCATGGGGCACCAAGCGGCTGTGCAGCCAGAGCTGCCCACCATGAGCTGGGCCTGGTCAGAACTGCCAAGGGGGAGGTCAAGCGGGCCCTGAGACAGAGATGCACACCCGGGACTGCCCATGAGGCCAGAAGTCACAGGCCAGCTGCGTGCCTCCGCGGCTGCTGTCCTAGAGCCACGCCCATGGCTGTGTGGGTTTTCAGCCAGCCAAGGACCAGCTTGGTTGGGGACAGGCCAGCCACACTGGGGCGTGTGGGAGGCTGCGCAGCAGCGAATATTGCGGTTTCTCAGAAAGCAAACAATTACACAATGCCAAAAGCCATGATTGGCTTCCCTTCAAAACCTCACCCTAGAAATCATCCTCTGATTGGCCACTAGAATCCCTCAGATTTGCATATCTGGCACCTCATGATTGGTCCAAAAGCAACCAATCATAACCCACCTTTTACAACCAATCACAGCCCACCAGCATGTATATAACCACGATGCCTGGCCCACAATCGCCAGACAACCAGGAAGACGACACAGACGACCCTGAAGACACTGAAGAGCTGACACCGTGTTGTCTCCGGAGGACCCTGAAGAGTTGTAACACTGCGTATCTCCGTGTTGTAACACTGCACCACTTGTCCTGGCTCTCACTCCTTCCCTCAGGAAACCTGTTCGACTGTCCCCCCAGGCTGGGACAGGGCAGCCCTGGAAAACCTCGGAGCAAGTCCTGCCCTAAAGTTAAGATGCAAGCCTGGCTCACGACCCAGCTCAGCGCCCCCCAACGCTGGGTGGTGGCAGGGGCCCAGTGACTCAGCTCCTGCTCCTCTGTGCTGCCTGCTGCAGCCCGCTCCGTCTGGCTGGGAGAGCTGGGGTCGCTGCTGCCTGAGACCTGGTCGAGGGTGCTCTCTTCTGTCTTGCTCACAAAGTAAATGAACTGACAAATACGGACAATTCCTGGGCAGTGGCTAACGGCCTAGCTGACTAGGCAGGGGCTTGGAAGGGAAGAGGGGAAGAGGAGGACCAGGGTCGGGGAGCAGAGGCGGAGGGACAGTGGGAGCCAGAGTGTGAGGGTGGTTATGCCGCATGCTGCCGCCTGCCCGGGGGCACCTACTGTGGAGGGGGACATGAACCACCAAGTAGGCCGCGTGACACCCAGGGTAGTGTGATGGACACGGCCGCCGGGCAGGGGTGCAGATCACGCATGGACCCCACAGCTTGCCTCCCCTAGAGCAAATCCAGTCAAGGGACTTCCTCTCCTGAACGGCCAACCCGCCCCCACGCCCAATCAGAGCCTCAGACGAGTCACCGCCAGGGGGCGCTGGCTTAGCAGGTGCGTCCTTGGGCAGCAGAGGCCTGACCCGGGAGAGCAGTAGGCCTCTTTTCCTCCTTACAGAGAACAGAGGCAGGGGAACTCCAGAACTGGGGAGAGAGGAGCGAGTCCACTCTAGTCAGGAAGGGCCAAGTGCAGAAAGCTCCCTGTACAGCCAAGAGAGGCTGACGGTGGATGAATGCCTGACTGAGGGCCCGAGGGTACGGCGGAGAGGTGTCTCCCTCTTCCTTGTTTAAGAATACATTACACTGGGGAACCAGCAGTGAGTGTAATGGCTATGTCACTGGACTCCCACGTAGTCGACCGCGGTTCGCGTCCCGGACCCAGTGCCTTAAAACTCACGCCGGGCGCGTGTGCGTGCGTGCCCAAGATCCCGAGAGGAGAATGGAGGAGAAGGGATTGCGGCGTGACCATCCCCCCTGGGGGGTGATTTCTCGCTTTCTGTCTCTATGTCTCTGTCTGGCGAGCGCACACGCCCTATAGTGAAAATCTCTCCAAAAAAAGAAAAAGAATACATTACACTGTACTAAGGTTTGCAAAGCACTCTCAGGTAGTGTTTGTTTGTTTGTTTGTAGTGAAGCTTCAGAACAGCTTTGAACAGTGGATGTGATCATCCTTATCTCGTCAGGAGTTGGGCTCAGACTAACCAACCCACTCGTCTCAGGTTACACAGCTGGCTAGGGAAGGTGGCCCTGGGCCCAACCCAGTCATGCCTGGGCTGACAGCCTGGCCACGGTGGCTTTGTGGTCCTAAAAGCATCAGGCTGTCTCAGATTGGGCTCCCGGCCACAGGAGGGAGAGTGAGGAAGGCGTGGCCACCACCTTTCAGGCCTGGGCAGCCAGGGGCACTTCGCCAGAGTCTGGTTAACGCTCGCAGCACCACAGCAGGTCAGCGAAGGTGGGTCCAGTCCTCGCCTCAAAAATGCTTAACTCGGGCCAGCGGGTGGCGGGGAGCTTACCTGGTGGCCTGGAAAGCACGCTGGGAGCATGCGTGTCCCCAAATCCCAAGAGGAGTCTGGAGAAGGGATTGCGGAGTGGCCATCCTCACTGGGGGTGATTTCTCACTCTCCTCTCGCATGTACCCTCTAGCAAACGCCTAAGACACGAGAAGTGACTGTCCCTGCATCCTTGCCCCCTGTGCAGCCGTTTCCCCTCCGGGGGTCTCTGCCGTTACCACTGCAGGTGTGGTAAGGGACCCTAACGGTGGAGCTCTGGCCAGGCAGATCCCTGTGCAGACCACAGGGCCCCCTGAACGTGCCAGACAGGGCACTTGCCGCTTGCCACTCTCACTCATCCAAACACAGAAGACGGTACGGCAGAGTTACAACCCCTAGTCTGGCTGAGTGGTAGCACCAACCCAGCTGCAGGCCCTGTTCCTCCTGGCCCTGAACTTCTGCTCCAAAGCCCCCGGGGAGGCCACGGGCTCATGCCCACGGGCAGCAGCAGTGCCGCAGCACTGAGTTTGACCTGGTGGTTTGTGGTCCGCTCCGTGGGTGCGCCTGGTGTGGGTGAGTGAGCCTTCGCTGGAGGTCCTTCTTCTCCGGGGAGCCTGTGCACTCCCCGAGAAAGGCAGCCTATGTGAGACCATCTGTCAGCTCCCAGCGTCCCCACCCATGTCAACACCGATGGCCTCGCCTTGGCAGTGCCCAGGCTGCAGCTAACCTAACTTAACCCCAGAAATGGGTGGAAGGGGCTCAGGGGGCTGGAGCCAGGCCCCTCCCACAGCACCCCCACCCCGTACAGCCTCCTCCGGCCCTGAGGAGGCTGCTGCAATCCAGGTGAAGACACCGGCCAGGGAGCCCAGGTGTAGGTGTCACCTACAGCCAAGCTCTCGCCCAGTGTCACTGTCCTCAGCCCCATGGAGCGCCCGCGGGAGCACCAGAAAGACACCAGAGCTCCTTATCCCTGGAACCTGTCCTCCCATCTGAGGCCCTCTGAGTGACAGCTCAGCCTCCTGTGGGGTCTGAGACCTGGAGACTGTCATCGGTGAGTGACAGCCCAGGCCACACCGTTCCCCAGGACGGCACCGTGCTCCTTGGAGGAGGGTGCGTTCTCGGCCGAGTCACTCAGCGAAGCATATGGGACCTGCCAGAAGTCAGCCTTGGGACCAGCAGGTGGTGTAATGGCTATGTCGCTGGACTCCCACGGAGTTGACCATGGTTCAAGTCCCAGACCTGGCGGCTTGAAACTCACATGAGGCCCACGTGCGTGCGTGCCCAAGATCCCGAGAGGAAAATGGAGGAGAAGGGATTGTGGCATGGCCATCTCCCGGGGGGGGGGTGATTTCACACTTTCTGTCTCTCTGGGTCTCTGGCTCTCCAGTGAGTGCACACACCCCATAGCAAAAATCTCTCTCTCAAAAAACAAACAAAAAAAGAGAGTCAGCCTTGCCTTTCTGAGAAGCTCAGAAAGATTCTGTGGGGGCCAGGGCTTGAAGGACTGAGGCAAGCAGAGAAGGGTTACCCCCGGAAGAGGCCGTGAAGAAGGGGTGGAAGAGAAGGAAAGGAAAGAAGGAGGGACCCCCTTCACCTGGCGGGAGGGCTTTGAGATAGAGCCCCGCAAATGACAGAGACTGAAAATGTACAGGAGGCTTCCCATTGGGTCATTAAGCTATCAGTCAATCAGCCACGCCTACCTCCCTTCCAACTTCAGCTCTCAAGAAAAGCTAGATTTCCACCACACTAGTTAACTTTCTATCCCTTTCCTCTTATTTTTTTTAACTTCAGAAACTAAGAATTTTAGAATATTGGGATTCTGTACCTGAATGAACTTGCCACTCCACCTCCAACCTTGTCAAACAAAGAATCTAAGCATATATAAATGACATTACTGAGATTTATGAGCTAGTTTGTTGGAGGTGGTTTTCTGCTTTTAAAAGTAATGCATCCTTATTTAACCTCTCCAAATATATACCCCGGAGGTTTGCCGTAAGGATTAAATGAGACAAAGTCTCTAAAGCGCTGAGCACAGTGTTTGGAGGGCTGTAAGTACTCGGGAAATGTTAACTCCGATTTTATAACAGCCAAGTCACTCCGAAAGTGGAGGTCCGATCTGTCAGCTTACGGTTGGGTCCCTCCCTGCATCTCGGCTTTAATGACTGCTAATTGTTCAAGCTAAATGTTCACTTACAGAAACACTTATCATAGACTCTCTTTGAGAGCAAGCCCGCCTTGTAAGTAAAAAACGCGATTCAATTTATAAAATTGCTATTTTTGTCCAGCTGTTTTTAGAACTATCTTCCTCCCGCTGGCTGAGGACTTGGGCCAGATAAGCTGTGAGATCCTTTTCCAGGGAAGAATTCTGTTTCTTTGTTGCATAAGATGAGGCATGTGTCTGCCTACTCAAGGAGCCTCTGGGCTCAAACATCAACAAAAGCAGATTCATATTTTACAGAAAATGATTTGCAAACGGAGAGAGCTGAACCAAAACATTTAACATCGGGCGATGAGTACCTTGTCAGTATAGTCCCGTCAGAGATGAGGGCATTTGTATGCAGGTGCAGAATTCAGGGAGGAGATGGACGCTTTACAGCCTAATTAGGCGAACTTTAAACAAATAAAGAATTAATCCTAAGGAACTCATCCATAATACAAGGGGACAAGAACCTTTTTTAAAGAATTATTTTACCCAACTTTATTTATCCATTTATTCATTGATTGATTTATTTAAATTAGACCAGAGAGGGACAGAGTAAGGGAGAGAGAGATAGGGAAAGTGAGAAAGCAAGCCGCCAGGTCTGGGACTTGAACCGCTTTCTGTCATGTGGGAGTCCAGTGCCCTTCACCACCATGTCAACTGCCGGCCCTGGGCAAAGAACTTTAAAGTGTTCAGCCATGAGTTATTTCAAAAGACCCAATCGATATATAATCTCAATCTCTAACAATATGAAAATGATTGAATCAATTAGACTCCTTGGAATATTATGCAATCGCCCGTGGTTGTGGGACAGAGTAGTGGTTACAGCCACCTGCTTTGCACTTAGGCTGCTGGCGTCTCCACCCAGGCTCCACGTCTCACCTGCACTATGCCTTAGCCATCTCCCTGCGCCTCTGTTTCCTCACTTGTGAAATGGAGATTAAATGAATAACTTCCTTAAAGAGTTGTGGAAGGGGACCAGCAGTTAGCGTAATGGCTATGTCACTGGACTCCCACGTAGTCGACCGTGGTTCGCGTCCCGGACCTGGTGGCTTAAAACTCACGCCAGGCGCGTGTGCGTGCGTGCCCAAGATCTCGAGAGGAAAACAAAGGAAAAGGGATTGCGGCGTGACCATCCCCCCTGAAGGGTGATTTCTCGCTTTCTATCTCTCTTTCTTTCTCCGTCTGTCTGGCGAGTGCATGCGCCCTATAGCAAAAACCTCTCCAAAATAAAAATAAAAAAGAGTTGTTGAAGATTAAATGTGAAGTCCATAGGACAGCTGCTGGGTTAGCTGATGTGAGATTTTAGTGACAACGTGACAGAAGCTGCTAATGTTACCAAACCCTTTTCCCTCCGGAGCTTTCACCTAGACTCCAATTCCCAACTCCCCTGTGTAGCCACGTGACAAGATTCAAGCCGATAGGATGGGAGCGGTGTGCCCATCAGTCTGGTGGACGAAATCTCCCACGCACGTCTCTGAGCGTTCTCCCCGGGCTGGTTCGATGCGGACCAATGCAACGGCTTTGGGAGCCGTAATGTAGACTTGGAGGAGCCCACAGATTCTTAAATCGACACTTGAATACCTCCGATCATGACTATCCTTTCAGGTTTCATGTGAACAAGAAACTTTTTGTGTTCAAGCAATGGACTTACAGCAGCAAACATTACTGCACGGAGGTTTTTAAACACTGAGTGAAAACGTAAATGATACTTAGGGGACAGCAGGTGGTGTGGTGGTTAAGGTTCTAGATCCCACATGGCTGGCTGCATGGTTCGAGTCCCAGACCCAGTGGCTTGAAGATCACACCAGATGTGTGTTTGTGTGTACCCCAAATCCCAAGAGGAGAATGGAGAAGGGACTGCAGCATGGCCATCCCCAGGGGTGATTTCTCTCTCTCTCTCGTGAGCACATGCACTCTATGGCAAAAAAAAAAAAAACACCCACACAGGAAAAAAAAAAAAAAAAAAAAAAAAAAAAGCTATTGAAATGGTATGCAGAAACTGAGTTGTCCTTTTAATATTTGTTCTTCCCTCTTTTTAATCGAGGAACCCTCACGTATAGTGACATGCCAAGATCTTCCAGACACGAAGGTGGTTTTGTTTGTTTGTTTGTTTTGAGAGGTTTTTTGCTACAGGGCACATGCGCTTGCCAGAGAGACAGAGAGACAGAAAACAAGAAATCCACCCCAGGGGGGATGGTCACACCACAATCCCCTCTCCTCCATTCTCCTCTCGGGA
>NW_006160231.1:764167-783267 GCF_000334495.1 Tupaia belangeri chinensis | reverse complement strand
GTCACGCCGCAATCCCTTCTCCTCCATTCTCCTCTCGGGATCTTGGGCACGCACGCACACGCGCCCAGCGTGAGTTTTAAGCCACCAGGTCTGGGACACGAACCGCGGTCAACTACGTGGGAGTCCAGCAACATAGCCATTACGCTAACTGCTGGTTCCCTCCTCTCGGGATCTTGGGCATGCTCGCACATGTGCCTGGCGTGAGTTTAAGCCACGGGGTCTGGGACTCGAACCACGGTCGACTACATGGGAGTTCAGCCACATAGCCATTATGCCAATTGCTGGTCCCCAGACATGAAGGTTTTGATGAACTATACCTATGAAACCAGTGCGCCAATCAAAATATAGACTATTTCCACCACCCAGAAAATTCTCTCTGCCCAACCCCCAAAAGCAAACAGCATTCCAATTTCTATCCCTATAAATTAGTGTCCCCCTTCAATGTCATAGGAGCATAATGATGTTTAACGTATTCACTTGTGTTTGGATTCTTTCACTTACATAGTATGTTTGAGATCCCGCATATTACACATACCTGTAGCTCATTCCTTTTTTTAAAGAATTATTTTATTTAATTAATTTAATTTTTAAAAATCTGACCAGAGAGAAAGAGAGCAAGCAAGAAAGAAAGTGAAAAAGCAAGCCGCCAGATCCAGGACTTGAACCGCAGTCGACCAGGTGGGAGTCCGGCGTACTTAACCACCCACCACCTGCTGGCCCCTGTTCCTGTTGACTGTTAAATAGCATTCCAACATGTGAACGTGCTGCAGTTTGTCCACCCATGCCCCTTCTGACGGCCATTTGGCTTGCTTCTAGCTGTAGTATTGTGAGAAAAGGTGTTACAAACATTCCTGTACAGTATTCTTGCTGTTCTCCCTCCTGAGGGAGCATGTGCTGAAGAGAGACAGGAAGAGAGAGAGGGAAAGTGAGAAAGCGCCCCCATGGGGATTGGTCAAGCCACAGCCCCTTCTCCTCCATCTCTCCCTCCTTTCAGGCTTTTGGGCATGTGGGCACGTGCACCTGGAGTGTTTTCCAACTTTGGGTCTGGGACTCAAATGCAGCCAGCCATATGGGATCCAGCCGCCTTACCCACCACGCCAGCAGCTGGCTTTATTCTTGTAGATATTATGTTTTCACTCCTCTTGAGTAAATACCTGAACGAGGAATTCCCGTGTGTGCTAATTTTCTATTGCCGCTGCAACACATTTCCATAAACTTAGAGCCTTAAAATAACACTTACCCGCTCACACCGAGCTTAAGCGGTGCATCAGGGCAGTGCTCCCTCCCAGAGGCTCCCGGGTGACTCCTTCTCTTGCCTTCGCAGCTTCCAGAGGCCAGGCGCGTTCGTTCCTCGGCCGTGTGCATCTTCAGAGACGGGCAGGGCAGACCCGCTCACACTGCATCCCTCCAGCCCCCTGCTCTGCCTCCCTTTCCCACTAGTAAGGACCCTGTGAGTACACTGAACCCACCTGGTTAACCCAGGCTAATTTTCCCATGTCAAGTCCTTAACGGACTCATGTTTGCCACATAATACAACAAAGGCACAGGTTTCGAGGCTCAAGATGAAACGTCAAGTCCACAGAGCGATGGTTGGCTAATAGTAAATATCTAACACGGGCTAGCTTATGTGAGGGGTTAGTGACAGTGTGAGAGAGGTCACTGAGTCGTCACACCCCTCTCCTTCGAGGGCTCTCTCCTACACTACAATTCCTAACTTCCCTTTCGTTCAATATCTTTGAAGGGTTAACATTCTGCTGCCCTGCTGGCTCATAAACTAGGCGTCTGTTTAACTTTATCTAAGAAACTCCCCCAAAATAATCATCTCAAAGTGGTTGTAGCATCCTTCGCAGGCACTAGCACTAATACATGGGAGTTCCGGCTTCTCCACGTCCCTGCCAATATTTAGAATTGCTATCTTTTCACTTTCTTTTCTTTTTAAAAAGAATTATGTAGGGACCAGCAGTTAGCGTAATGGCTATGTTGCTGGACTCTCACGTAGTCAACCGCGGTTTGAGTCCCGGACCCGGTGGCTTAAACTCATGCTACTGGGTCCCAAGAGGAGAACGGAGGAGAAGGGATTACGGCGTGGCCATCCCCCCTGGGGGGTGATTTCTTGCTTTTTGTCTCTCTGTCTCTCTCTGTCTGTCTGGCGAGTGCACACACCCTATAGCAAAAACCTCTCCAAAAAAAAGAAAAAAGAAAAAAAAAGGAATGATTTATTCTATTTAACTTAATTTACTTATTTATTTTTAAATTTGACCAGAGAGAGAGAGAGACAGTGAGAATATCTTTTTAAAAAAGAGTTATTTTATTTAAATTTATTTATTTAAATTTAAACAGAGAGGGGCAGAGTGAGAGAGAAAGAGAGGAAGAGAGAGAAAGCAAGCTTCCAGGTCCGGGACTCAAACCTCAGTCAGCCATGTTGGAGTCCTGTGCCCTAAACTACCACACAACTTGCTGGCCATGCCTCTTGCTGGCCATTTTTTCCCATATGTCATTACTTCTATTTTTAATGTCCAGAGTTTGTAAGACAAAGACCAGAACCTCCTTTCAGACACAAAATTTTTACAAATTCTCAATTTACAACTTCTCCTTGTCTAATGGGGTTTCCGGGAAGACCTCATTCAGGTCCTCCGTGGTCATCTGATCAAATGGAACTAAGTGCTTCATCTTCTCCAGCTGCCTCTGATAGTCTTCAGTCCTGGCCTTTGGGAATGGCACGCACTCAGCACAACTATCCGCACCTTCCTTTTCTTCCGTGTCCCCCTGGGCAGTGTATTTACTCTCCGGCACAGGAGCCTTCAGGGCGTTAAGCTTCTTCTCACAGTCACCCACCAAGCCTGCCTTGGCCATTCTAGCCTTGTAGTAAGCCCAGGCGATGGCTGGCGGGTTCCCAGGTGGTGCGGCCAGCCTGGAGGTGAGGTTCTCGTTCCAGGTTTTCAGGGAGTTGGCAATGGCCTTTTGGTTTCAGAGTATCATTTCCCCCAGAAGCTACCAAGTCAATAGTTTTTGGAGCAAGTTTTCACCCAGCCATCTTACAGTTCTTCACTGATCCCTAATGAGTGCATTTTTAAACAATTCTGATGAAGTCAGTTTGTTTGTTTTTCATCTGCTGGCCTATCCCAATGTCACCATGGCAGATTGGAGCTTCCAAATACGGCTACTCTTCTATAACGATCTTGCCAGTTCTTCCCTTTTCCTTGCATGTTGGCTAGAATGCACTAATGAGACCATCTGGGCCTAGAGTTTTCTTTGTGGAAAGTTTTAAGAAATTATTATTACAAATTTGGGCCAGGAGGTGGCGAGGTAGTTAAGGCGCTATTTCCCACATGGCCAACTCCTCAATTCGCGGTCAGGACCGGGCAGCCTGAAAGACACACCGGGCAGATGTGTGTGCATGCCCAAAGTCTCAAGAGGAGAGTGGAGAGAAGGGATTGCGGAGTAGCCATACCCCGGGGGGTGATTTTTAACTTTCCCTCTCTGTCTCTTTCTGTCTCCAGTGAGAGCACACACCATATGGCAAAAGTAATCTAAAAGTATACATATTATTACAAATTCAATGATTCAATATAGGTACACTAGCTTTTAAAAGTGACTTTTATGTTTAATATGTACATTATATATCTTTCCTGGCCTTTTATGTTCAGTTTGTGTCTATTTTGTTACCCTTTATTCTTGAAGACAGCAATATAGTTTCATTTTTAAAATTAAGCTTATGGGTCCAGCAGGTGGCATGGTGGTTAAGGGTGCTCGACTCCCACGTGGCCAACCACAGTTCAAGTCCTGGACCCGGCAACTTGCTTTCTCACTTTCTCTCTCTCTCTTTCTCTCTCTCTCTCTCTCTGTTGCATGCATGTGACCTGTCCCTCTCTGGTCAAATTAAAATAAATAAATTAATTGAATTAAATCAAATAATTCTTAAAAAATAATTAAGCCTCACAGACTCTACCTTTTAACCGAAATACTTAGCCCCATATATTTAATACTTTGCATGGTCAGGCTTAAGTATACCACCTGGTTATGCTTTTTTTGTGTCTCATCTAATTTTTTTCTCCTTTGTTTCTCTTTTCCTGCTTTCTTTTGTGTTAATTAAATGTTTTCTGGTCTCCTCCCTCCCCGTGTTTTTCTATTCTTCCTGGTGTGATTGTTTCTGGTTGCTAGAGGGATTACGATATGTACCCGTAAGTGATGGCAGCCTTCCTGTAGTTGAAGTGGTGCCACTCCATGTGAAATACAGAAACCTTACAGCAGTGTAGTTTTAGGTATTCCCACATCCTAATTCTACGTATCTGATAAACTCCACAATCAATGGCATTTTACTTTAGTCAGCTGTCTTTCAAAAAAAAAAAGTATAAGAAAAAGAGAGTCTTTCATATTTACCCATGTGTTTACCGTTTCCAGTACTCACCCCCACACCCCTTCCCCAGGGAGTCTGTGTTTCTACCTAGTTTAACTTTTCTTGTACTGTAGTTTTGCTGGCGATAATTCTCTGTTATCTTTTTTTAAGATTTATTTATCTGGGGGGACCAGCAGTTAGCATAATGGCTATGTTGCTGGACTCCCATGTAGTCCACTGCTGTTGGAGTCCCGGACCCGGTGGCTTAAACTCACACCGGGCGCATGTGCGTGCGTGCCCAAGATCCCGAGAGAATGGAGGAGAAGGGATTGTGGTGTAGCCATCTCCCCTAGGGGGTGATTTTTTGCTTTCTGTCTCTCTGTCTCTCTCTGTCTTTCTGGTGAGCACATGCACCCTGTAGAAAAAAAACTCTTGGAAAAGAAAATTCCATTTGTTATTATTATTTTTTAATTTGACCAGAGAGAGAGAGAAAGGGAAAGGGAGAAAGGAAGCTACCAGGTCCGGGACTCGAATCGTAGTCTTTTTCTGAGATCTCTACTTTGAATGTGTTATGATGGAGAATACAATCTTGTGGACAATGTGGGGCCAGCAGGTAGCATGAGGTTAAGGTGGCTAGATTCCCACATGGCTTACTCTGCAGTTTGAGTCCTGGACCCACTGGCTTGAAAACCACGCCAGACACATGTACAAGTGTGTCCAAAAATCCCAAGAGGAGAATGGAGGAGAAGGGATTGCAGTATGACCATCCTCCCTAGGGAATGATTTCTCATTTTCCCTCTCAGTCTGTTTTTCTCTGGTGAGCACACATACCCTATAGCAAAAAGAAAGAAAGAAAAAGAATTTTGCAGACAACTAGCATTCACGGCCATAGCATACCAACAAGCATAAAGGGAAAACAGACATGGCCACTCCGCCCATGGCCAACTCTGCCCTGGACAGCTGTGTACCCAAACAAAACGTTCTAAGAGGGGGGGAGAGCCCCTTCTAATTACAGCTCTGGCCCGTGATTCCACACACGCCCCACCACCACTGCCATAAACAACTACAAAATCAGACACAAATGTAAGAGGCAGCGTTTTCAGGCATGAACAACCAGCAATGCCAGACTGTGACCCTTGCGAGAAAGGAAACTCCTATCAGGAGGTGAGCTGCGACTGTCTGCCCTCTGCTCTGAGTACTCTCGGGGTCACCGGGGAGTGGAGCTTACACCGCGCAGCCTTCTGGCCGAGCTGAAGAGGCAGAAACTGGAGTTGGGGGGGGGGGGGGGAACTTGCAGACAATGTAGCAGAGAGGAGCCGCAGGGGAGGGTGCTTAAAGTCCACATGGACGCTCTCGGCGCCCGAGCGCGCACAGGTGACACCCAACACGGGCCTACACGGCCGCGTGGGACTGAGAGTAGAAAGGGAAGACCAGAGGCTGCGCTGCTGGGCGGGGAAAGCGGTCCACCAAGCCATTCCCTAGGATGAGGACAAAACCAAAGCAGACCACGCCTGTGGGATCTAGAAGATCCCCTGGTCATTTAACTGGCTGTCAGAAGAAGGGGCAGCTCAACACCAGAGCACTAAAGAACAGCACTCTCCTGCAAAACCACGCCCAGGGCCAGCCCCAGGGGCACAGCAGTGTCAGGATGCTCAGGGGCTCGGGATGCCAGGACAAAGGGGAGGGTCTGGGGTTGTGCCCAGAGATCTCCCGGGACATGCCCGGCCTGCGCGCGTGCCGCTGGGAGCCCTGGCTGGAGTTGCGCCCAGAGACCTCCCGGGACACGCCGGGCCTGCGCGCTTGCTGCCGGGAGCCCTGGCTAGCTGAGGCTGGGGCTTGGACTACGGCGTGAAGACTCCATTGAGGGTCTCTCTCCTCTCTCTCCTCTCCTCTCATGGAAGAGAGCCTTGACTACAGCTACTGACACACAGTACCTGCCGGGACCTGCGCGGCTGAACACTTTTTTTGAGTGGGGAAGGGTGTGGAATGCCATTGCCAAAGCAGCAGGAACGTGGCCTGTGAAAGCCTGGGATTGTGTGGACTCCCAGAGAAACTCCTACACGCCCCAGATAGCACCAGAGGAAGCGCCGTGAGCCCTGTGAGCCTGCCCAATGGCATGGTGCCCACGTGGCAGGTGGCCAGGAAGGAAAACCGCCAAGGGACAGCCTCCCAGCAGGCAAGCCTGTCCTCTGTGGGGTCAGCCAGCAAGGCAGTGCCCCCAGGGGCAAAGCCTGTCAGGGAAGGGGTATTTGCGGATCCCACCTGGCAGGTTTCCTCATTGCTGTGAACCCGCGACTACTGCATGCTTTCTGGTCTTCGCAATTCTGAACGGAAGTTTGTGTTAGTTCTTGCGTTCCTTTTTTTTAAATTCCTTTCTTTTTTTGGGGGGGGAGAGGTTTTTGCTATAGGGCACGTGTGTGCGCCAGAAAGACAGAGAGAGACAGAGAGAGACAGAGAGATAGAAAGCGAGAACTCACCCCCCCCCCCCCCAAGAAGGGATGGCCATGCCGCAATCCCTTCTCCTCCATTCTCCTCTGGGGATCTTGGGCATGCTTGCCGGTCCGCCGTGCCCGGGACTCAAACTGCGGTCGACTACATGGGAGTCCAGCAATATAGCCATTGAGCTAACTGCTGGTCCCTTCTCGCGTTCCTTGTTCACCAGGGTGTTCTGGGTATGTGTGTGAGAGGGGGTCATGGAGGTAACGTCTACTCCTGTTTATGGGCACCACCTGGCCTTGTGAGAGGACCCAGCAGTCCTGACCCTGCACCAGATGCCATGAGTCCAGGTCTGTCTTCCTCAGTGGGAGGGCCGGTGTGTCCAGGGGTGAGAGCGGTGGGCATGGAGGTGGCTGTCCAGCTGAGACAGCAGCCCCCTGCAGCCAGGTGTGGTAATGCCCTAGTTCTAGACAACCGGGTGTGAGTGCACAAGCTGTGTGTGGCTTCTAAGTCGGCCCTTAACAGGGATGGGAGGAGTCTGCCTCGATCCACCGTTTTCCTTCTTCCCACCAGCGGGAATGCGCACATGGTGACAGGAGCTAGAGCAGACGCCTGCAGCCCGAGACAGCAGCCGCATGCTCAGAGCAGCAGCCACTCCCTCACCTGTCAGGTGTCGTCTCTGACCCAGACTGCTCTCCTGGACTTTTAGGAATCAGCTTTTATTTAAGATACTTTTTTCAAAAAACTTTTTAAAAAAAGAATTGTTTATTTTAATCATATTTATTCATTTGTTTATTTTAATTTGACCAGAGAAAGACACATAGAGAAAAAGAGAAAGCAAGCCACCATGTCTGGGACTTGAACTGTGGTCTGCCATGTGGGAGTGTCCAGTGCCTTAACCACCACACCACCTGCTGGCTCCTTAAAACACTGTTAAAGTTCACCTATTTATTTCTTCATGAGCCAGAGAGAGGACAGAGACAGGGAGCAGGGAGACAGTACCCCGATAGGGCCCTCATGCCATAATCCATCCTCAGCTTCAACCAGTCGCAGACCCTGGGCCCGCGTGTGCCCAGAGCATTCAGGGAGGTCTCTGGATGCAAACCTGGAACCCTCTCAGGTGGGCCAGCCTTGCCGAGCACCCCGTTCTATCTCTGTGCCACCATCTGGTGGCCAGCTTCTATTATTAAAGCCACCACGTTTCAAATCTTTTGTTACAGCTTATCTACCCTTCCAACGCCTCCTCTTCCTGCTGGTTCTGAGACGGCACTTGCGGATATGGGAGACAGGTCTTGCATGGTCTCACAATAAAGGCGAGTGGTCTCAGCTCCTGAGCACAGGGCCTCGTTTGCCCTCAGCTCCTCTGATTCCCTTACCCGGCTTTCTTCCTGGCCTGATCGCAGGGTGTGACCCTTGGTGCTCCGTGCTTCCGCCTGTAGCCTGTCCTTCTCCTCCCTCAGAGTCCAATGCCCTTCCCATGGGCCCTCTCCACCTCAGTCCTCCGGGTGCGCTGAGCCCTTGAGGGGCTTCCAGCACTCGCCTGCAGGCTCACCTCCTCCTTTCTTTTCCGAGGCTCTTCTTCCCAAGGAACTTCTCGACACTTTACATCACTGAACGCCCAGCAAGATTCTAGGCAGCTCAACGTGGGCCTTCTCTCTGCGCAAATAGGCAGGAAGGCCGGTGCAGGGCACGCACTTGGTGAAGCTGTTCTCCAAATCCCAGCTAGAAACGGGGACGGATGCCTCTCCGCCGACGATCCTGTCCCCTTCCACCTGCCTGTCTGGAACCCGGGGACCGTCCAGACCTGCTTCTCTCACCGTGGCTTCTCCTGCCTCCATCTTCCTCCCCTCTCACAGCCCCGCCGAGGGAGGGTGGAAATTGTCCTCCATCGTCACGACAGTCATTTCCCGGTAGGATTTTATGACCACCTTCACCAAGACTGAGCCCTGACTTTTAAGATGGGGAGCTCCCGGGTAAAAGCTCCCCTTTCCTCTTCACGAGGTTGACGTCTGCGACCTTGTCTTGCTAACAGGGCGAAGGGAGTCAGGGTTGAGACTCGGTATCCCAAGGGCCTCTCTGCCCCAGGCAGTCACTCGCCCTCCTTTCTCTGGACGAGATGCTTCATAGCTCAGGCTTGGAGAAGAAAAGCCAAGAGATAGCATGATTTACAGGGAAAATAAAAATACATGGGTTTAATATTGTTCCTCTTGCATATTTTATCTCAGTTTGTCACTTGTATTTTTACTTTGTTTATAGTGTCTCTCAAGGATAAGCCTTTTTAATATTTATGGTGTCAAATCTGCCAGCCTTTCATTAATGGCTTCTGGGTTTGGTGCCCCATGCATGAAATCTTTCTCCACCCTAAGACTGAACTACTTCTAATGTTTGCAAAATATGCTAATGTGCCCTAATTTATTTACAAATGAATATTTAGTGTGTTTCTACTGTTTAAGTCATCATAAATAATGCAATAAACATCTTTGTAAATACGCTTTTTCATCTACAGTTTAAACTGCTTTCTTAGGATAGAGTCTTAGGAAGTCCATTGGCCTTTTTCACTATTTTTTTATTAACAACAATTAAACATTCACCTCTTATAAAGCTGCACAAGTCAACCAAAATGTCAAATTTCTTTCTTTTTTCCTTTCTCTCTCTCCTTTGTGCATAGAATTGACATGCTCACTGTGGTCATATTTATTTATTCATTTTAGAGATTTATTTTTTCATTCATTTATTTTCATTTGACCAGGGAGAGACACAGAAGGAGGAGGGGGAGCAAGTCACCAGGTCTGGGACTCGAACCGTTATTGGCCACGTGGGAGTGCCCAGCACCTTAACCACCACAGACCTGCTGGTCCCGTGTGATTATATTTATATTTCAGGTTGATTAGAAGCTCTAGTAGTTACAAATGACTTTAACAAAAAAATGTGAGAAAACCAATTATTAGTTTAAAATAGGCTACATCTTTTCGAAGACAGAAGAAAACTTAATAAAATGTTTCTTATTACACAGAGAAGAAAAAAAGGCCATCTCTAGAACCCCCAGTTCATTCTCAATAATCAATCAGTTCCTTTTTTTTTCTTTTTAAATTTTACTTAACTTCATTTGTTTATTGTAATTGGACCAGAGAGGGACAGAGTGAGAGAGAGAGAGAGAGAGACAGACAGACAGACAGACAGAGAAAGAAAGTAAGAAAGAAAGCCACCACGCCCCCGACTACGAACCACAGTCGGCCACATGGGAGTCCAGCGCCCTTAACCACCATGCCCCCTGCGGGCCCCAATCAATCAGTTTCTAGATTTCTTACTCGCATGATCAGCCCTTCAGCGTCACCTCCACGCCTCCCACCACCCCAGCTCCCACCTGGGCGAGCCAACCCTCCTCTCCCTAAAGCGGATGCTGAACTGAGAGGCTGCCTCGCTCCACGCATGCGCACAGGAGAGATCGCAGCAAGGAGTGGACGCACAGGCACTGGAGGGGAGGGGTTTCTGAATCCGAGTTGGGCTCCTTGTGAGATGCAGCGCAGCACAGTGGCAAGCAGGTGGCATGGAAGGTAAGGCGCCGAATCTCACATGGCTGACTTTGCGCTTCGAGTCCCAGACCCGGCCACTTGAAAAAGCAAACCAGGAACACGTATGTGTGTGTGTGTGTGTGTATGTGTGTGTGTGTATGTGTGTGTATGTGTGTGTGTATGTGTGTGTATGTGTGTGTGTATGTGTGTGTATGTGTGTGTGTATGTGTGTGTATGTGTGTGTGTATGTGTGTGTATGTGTGTGTGTATGTGTGTGTATGTGTGTGTGTATGTGTGTGTATGTGTGTGTGTATGTGTGTGTATGTGTGTGTGTATGTGTGTGTATGTGTGTGTGTGTGTCCAAAATCCTGAGAAGAGAATGAAGGAAAAGGGATTGCGGAGTAGCCATCTGCCGTGGGGGGTAGGTGATTTCTTTCTCTCTCTCTCTCTCTCTCTCTCTTCAGCAAGGGGACACCCAGTATAGCCAACAACAAGGAGAAGAAAAAGAGAAAGAAAAAAGAAATTAATCAGGTTCTCAGCGAGCCAGTCTGAGATAAAAAGCCCAGCCTCTGCTTCTCAGCAGCTGTTGGCGGGGGCAGGTTTATTCGACTCTCTCTGGTTTATCTCTCCGTCCCCTAGAGAAAGGAGACAAAGGTCAAACGAGATGACCACGAGAAAGTACATCAGAAGATGACATTCTGAGGGGCCATCCTTCCGGGCGGCGCAGCGTGTAGGCCCGCCTCACTCACGTAGCACAATGTCGGTATAGTAAGGGCCCCTGGGTCGGTGCCTAACGCTGTGATTCAACCTGCTCCTGGTCCTTGGGACCACCGGCTCCCCTCCCGGGACCTCGTCCTGCGTGCCCCGTGCACTCGGCTCAGCACACACTTATGACAGCCGTGCTGAGCTCCAGCAGGGACAGAGGTGGGTCCAGCCGCCTAGCTGGCTGCCTGGGGCCCCACCCCGCCCTCCACTCAAGGGAGATCTGCTTGAGTTTTCCTTTAACATAAATAACTTGGGGGCCAGCAGGTGCGGTAGTGGTTCAGGTAATGGATTCCCACATGGCCTAGCACAGTGCAAGTCCCGGACTCAGTGGCTTAAAAATCACACACAAAAATAAATACATAAATAAATACTTAATAACAATAATAATAACAATAAATAACATCTGGGTCAGCAGACGGCATAGAGGTTAGAGCACTGTATCCCATATGGCCAGCCTTGCCTTGCAATTTGAGTCCCTGTGCCCAAAATTCTGAGGACATTGGAGAAAAAGGGATGACAGCATGACCACCTCCCGGGGGATGATTTCTCACCTTCTCTCTCTCTGTCTCTCTGTCTTTCTCTGGTAAGCTCACGGGCCCTCTAGAAAAAAAAAAAAAACCCACATAAATAGATGACTTCTATGGTTTTGAGAAAATCTTGTCTTCTTACAATAGGGATATTCATTTATTGAAGGAAATTCAGAAAATAAAGACAAGCAGGAAGTAGAAAATTAAGATCGCTTATACTCCCATCTCCTAGAGAAAAAGTAGAGTATAATTTTTTATCTTTTCCCTGTGCGTGTGCATGGACTAGTGCATTTATGTAAGACACACTTTTTTAAACACTTGGATGAGGCTCAGTCCACATATACGTCCACGTTACTGTACAGCCTAAAAATCGCTGCACATCAGTACAATTCCACACCTCCCGCTGCTCAGAGTGTGGCCTTGAAGCTAGTGTGGCCTTGAAGCAAGTGTGGCCTTGAAGCAAGTGTAGACTTGAAGCAGCAGCACAGTCCTGCCTTGGAGTGGTGGGAAGTAGAGTCTCAGACCTGGGTCAGAATCTGTGCTTTAATCTGTTCCCCAGAGGGTTTTTATACCCCGTACATCTTTTTTATTTAATATAAAGAAATTTTTCTATAGGGCACATGCACTTGCCAGAGAGAAACAGACAGAAAGCCAGAAATCACCCCCAGGGGATGGCCACGCCGCAATCCCTTCTCCTCCATTCTCCTCTCAGGATTTTGGGCACGCATGCACACGTGCCCAGTGTGTTTTAAGTCTCCATTCCAGGACTCGAACTGTGGTCTACTATGTGGGAGTCCAGCAACGTAACCATTATGCCTTCTGTTGCCCCCCACACACCGCCGTTTTTAATGGCAACATAGTCTCCCCTGCCTGGTTAACCCTGACTCACCTGTTCCCCCTCCTGGTAGGAATGTCCCTGTAACCAGAAGCTGGCTCTGCTCACCTTTCTTCAGCACCTCCCTCCCTGTGGTTCTCACTGGGGTCCCTCCCCTCTCACTGCCTATTCCCAGACGACCCCTTGTCGCCCTCACACTGCACTGGCAGGACTGTCCTTGCCACCCTTACCAGGTTAAGTGCTCCTGGCCACCTCTGTCCACACCTCCTTCTACCTGGACTAAGGTCTGGAGGTGCACAGCTCCCAGCAAACCAGAGTCCAGGCCCCTCCAGAGGGCAATGGCTCTGCCCCCTGGCTCCTGTCTACCGCAAACCTTGCAAGCCCTTTCATCCTGCCACCCACATTCCCCGGCCCCATGTGAATGCCCCCTATTTGCTCCCTGGGTGCCCCCAGGCCCTTCTCCACCTGCTAACCTTTCCCTCTTCCACTCAAAAAGCTCCCCCCAGCCCCACCCACCCTGCTTCCCATGCCAGCCACCCTTCACTCCTCCCTTTCTAACTTCCTCAATTCCCACCTCCCCCCCAAATTCCAGGCCTTCCCTGGGAAAGGAAAGGCTGCCCTGGTCCCACTCTGGCTGTGACTTGCTTGTTGGGTCAGCGTGATGCTCTGGGGATTTATCTGTGTTGCTATATCTGGCTGTGGTTCATTCCGTAAATGAATTAATATTGACAATGAACTTGGAGCAGGGCCTGGCCCACAGTGCTGCATATACTTGCTGACTGTTTTTTTCAATGAAACTAACTTACTTTCACGGCAGCATAACATACTACTGTGTTAATTTTATAGTAAATCCATTCTCCTGCAGATGAGAACTTAGCATGTCTCCATCTGGCCCTTATCACAAACAAGGTTGCCATGAACACTGTGGCAGGTGTTCCTACAGATGACGCCTGGGGCTGAGGCTCCCATGCAGCGAGGCTGGCTTAGCGCGGGCTCCGAGTTACGACCAATACCTCTCCAAGTGATCAGAGCAGCAGTGGGTAACGATTGTATGCAGGGTCTGCAAAAAGTCCATAGAAAATGCAGGGCGGATTTCAAGTTTTTTGCACCAAATAAACTCGCACCTTCCATTTCCATCCCGTTTTCCGCCATTGCTGGAGTCCCCTCATAGTCCCAATTCTCATCGACACGCGCTGTCATCAGATCTGTTCATCTTTCCAACTTGCTGGGTATGCTTTGGCACCTAGTGGTGTGACAGGAGAAGGTTACTGTGTTTCTGGAGTTTTCAAAAAAGCTTTTTTCAATTTATTGCCAGAGGGCACAGGTGGGCACGCTCGTGCACGCGTGCGTGAAAGAGAGAAGGCACCTCCCCCATGAGGTGGGGTCACACCACAATCCTTTTTCTTCCACTGCTCCCTCTTGTCATGCATGGGGCATGCATACGTGCACCTGTGCTCGTCAAGCCTCTGAGGCCTGGGTTCTAACTGGATGTGGGGTCTAGCTCCCTTAACCACTGTGCTACAGGTTTGCCCCATTACCACGCTCTGATATAATTGTAAAGAAATATGCTCTTAGAGCAGTGAAAAAGAGGCGAGAGTGAGCCCTGCACAAGCAAAGGCTGCTCGCCACTGAACCCCTAGCGCCCAGTGCATGCGTCCAGCAGTCGTCACCACCGTGTCCAAGAGAGGCTAGAGGAGACACAGCCGAGGTGAGGGGCGAACCACAGAGATCCGCAAGGTTGTCTGTGAAACCTGCTCCTCCAAAGCCGGAGCCCAAGCCTAGCAGACCCCTGCAAAGCAGGGAGAGAAGGTGCCCAAAGGGGGAGCGGGAAGCTGAGGCTGGCGAGGACGGGAGTACCCCTGCAGAGGACAGAGATGCCCAGACAGACCAGGCACAGAAAGCTGCAGGTGCTGCAGATGCCAGGGGACGTGTGTGCATTTGTGATAACCGTGTCCTTCTGGTGACTGCACAGTCTGCAGTACGACTCTTTATCAAGTTTTATGAAAATAAAAGTTTGTTTTACCTTTTTTTTAAAGCTACGCTGTTAGCACACAGAACACTTCATTGCTGTGTTTTGGGAAAGGGGCATTTGTCGCTAATAGAACATCTTCAAAGCTGGATTGATTTGGGGGACAACATCTTTCCCTTCTAGTTTTGAGAGTTCCTCTTGGCTCCCAGGAAGAGTTTCCTGACGTCCCCTGAGGCATTCCCTGACACAGCCGCCTCGGCACGGATGCCTCGCGGTGTGGGAAACTTAAAGTCTGTTTATCAAGTTTTATAAAATTGTGGGATTTTGTTTTACCTTTTTTTTTAAGTTATGTTATTGGCACACAGAACTCTTCATTGTTGTGTTTTAGGAAAGGGGCATTTGTCACCAACAGAATGTCTCTGAAGCTTGATTGATTTGGACAACACCTTTCCCATCTAGTCTTGAGAGATTCCTCTTGGCTCCTGAAGGGAGGGATTCCCTGACACACAGCCACCTTGGTACAGATGCCTGGTGCTCTGGAAAACTCAACATCTGCTTTTATGTCCTCTCCCTCTCTGCCTTCGGCATAGACTTAGCTCCCTTACACCAGAGACCTGTGGGGACCTGACCACAGGAAATTGGCTATACCAGTGTATCAGGCAACCTGGACTTCCCAATGACATTGAGATGGTGTCCTTCAAAGGAGCAGCACGTCCTTTTCCATGTTCTTGGGTCTTCAGGTTGATAATTCTGCCATTTTCATTTCCCGGAAGTCAGGGTCGGCTCGTGAAAAGTTGTTAAACAACATGCTGAATGTGAAGTGTCACCTCTCACTCTAAACTTTGCCCGTTCAGAGCATCCGATGAAGACTTCATTAGGTTTTATAGTGGCTTTCTGATTCTGGTAGTCCATTGAAGAACACAATTTGAAAGTTATCATATACTGTTAATGATTTTCTGCCTGTGTCCTGCCTGAAATACCATGATTGTTTATGAGAAGTATCTTAAATGAAGCTGGACACAGTTTGAAAAAAATAAAAAGGAAGCCCGTTCAGAGCATCCGATGAAGACTTCATTAGGTTTTATAGTGGCTTTCTGATTCTGGTAGTCCATTGAAGAACACAATTTGAAAGTTATCATATACTGTTAATGATTTTCTGCCTGTGTCCTGCCTGAAATACCATGATTGTTTATGAGAAGTATCTTAAATGAAGCTGGACACAGTTTGAAAAAAATAAAAAGGAAATATACTTTTGAGTAGGAAAGGTCAGTAGTGCCTCTAAATGAACAAGGCAGGAGAAAGAAGTGAAAAAGAATGGGAACAAGCCAGAAAAAATGAAAAATTAAAATAGTAAAAATTAAACAGAAAACAAAGTCAAATATATCATGATTACACTAAATGTGAATGAACTAACTATTCATATAAAAAGTAGAGGCGCTCAGATTAGATTGAAAACCAAATCCAAATACGTGTTAATGAGAAGCCCACTTAAAACAAAGCGACACAGAAAGGCAATGGTTCAAGAAGTGCAGACAAATGCAAGCGAAGGGAAAGCAGAAACGACTGCGCAGATGATGTGAAAGCTAAGAGCAAAGTACTAAATTAGCCAGAGACCGTGTGGAATGACAAAGACACACCGTGGAAGACATGAATCATGAACATCTAAATGCCAAACATCACAGCAACCTGATGTATAGGGCATGAACTATTAAAAACACAGGAGATCCTGATTTTAAAACATGCACACACAGCTGTGGTGGAAGATACTAATATACATATATACACCTTGCATCTTTCTAAATTTCATAGATCTCGAAAATTTTTTAAAAAAATAGCCAAGATATATAAAGGATCTGAGTATTGTGATCAACCAGCTCAATTTAATAGTTGTGTGTAAAACAAATTTGCAACTTACAACTACAGAACATGTTTCTTTCCCTCTGAAGTCAATATTGTGTGTGTGTGTGTGTGTGTGTGTCATTTACTTGATCACAAATAAAATTTGACACTTTGTTTTGTTTTTAGTTTTTAGTTTTTACTGTAAGGTGATGTACTCTCCAGAGAGATTCAGAGAGAAAAATGGAGGGAGAGGAGGTGAGAAATCACACCCCCCTCCCCCCGCAGGGAGGATGGCCACACCTCAATCCCTTCTCCTCCATTCTCCTCTTGCGATTTTGGGTACTCACAAACAGATTTGACATATTTTCCAAGCCACCAGGTCTGGGACTCAAACTGTGCACTTGGCCATGTGGGATCCAGTTGCCTTAACCACCACACTACCTGGCTGGCCCAAAACTTGTCAAATTTAAGAGTGTAAAAAGTTTACAGGATATATTTTCTGATCAATATTTTAGAATAAAAAGGAATAATAAAAAGATGACCTTCAAACTCTTAAATACTTAGAAGATAAGCAATCTCTGGATTAATACGTAAATCAAAATTACAATTAAAAAAACTCTAGAAAGCAATGAATTTTATGTTTTGTTATGTTTTTATTTATTTATTTATTTTTTTAGATTTTGCCATAGAGCACGTATACTCACCAGAGAGAGACAGAAAGAGAAAGAGAGAGAGGGAACGCAGAGATCACCCACTAGGGGATGGCCATGTTGCAATCCCTTCTCCTCCTTCCTCCTCTCAGGATTTTGGGCACACACGCACACACACATTGGCGTGTTCCTCAAGCCACCAGTCCAGGACTTGAACGGCATAGTCGGCCATGTGAGATCCAGCTGCCTTGACCACCCCACCACCAGCTGGTCCAGTATATCATTTTAACCATGCATATGTGTACAATTCAATGAGATTGAATAGTCCCAATGCTGTAACTATCACCACTATCTATGCCCAATGCTTGTTTGGTTTCCAAGTTTCCAGTAAAAACTCTGTACCTGTTAAACACTGTATCTCCCATCCTCCCTTCCCCAACCCCTGGGACCTCATACAATATTTGTTCCTCTGACTTATTTCACCTACTATAAAGTTTCCAAGATCTATCCGTTATGGCGTGTATCAAAATTCTGTTTCTTTTCAGGGCTGAATAATATTCTGCTGTATGTATATACCATATTCATTCATGCACCTGTCGATGAATTCTTAGTTGTTTTCACTTCGGGCCATTGTAGATGGCGCTATATGAACACTGGTGTACAAATATCTGTCTGAGGCTCTGCTTTCAGCTCTTCTGAATAGAAATGTGGGAGCGAAATTGCTGAACCATACAGCAGCTCCATACCAAATCTATCTTTTTTAATTGGGGAGGAGAGGGCCAGCAGGTGGCATGGTGGTGAAGGGTGCTGGACTCCCACATGGCCAACTGTGGTTTGAGTCCCAGCCCTGGCAGTTTGCTTTCACACACACCCCGCCCCCTGCTTCCCGCTATGGTCAAATTAAAATAAATAAATAAATAAAGTTAAATAAAATAATTCTTTAAAAAAATGGGGGGGGGGAGGGCAGCCTGTGGTGTGGTAGTTAAAGTAGCTGGATCCCACGTAGCCAACTTCATGCTTCAAGTCCTGAACCAGGTGACTTGAAAAACAAGTGGGGTGTGTGTGCATGCATGTCCAAAAGGAGAGAGAGGGAGAAGAGATTGGGGTGTGATTATGTTTCATTTTTCTCCTCCCTTGTTCTCTGTATGTCTCTGGCAAGTTCATACACCCTGTAGCAAATTAAGAAAGAATGAAAAAAAGACAATGTAACGTGTAATTCATTGGTAACTAATCTGAGAAATCTAGGAAAACATTTTGAATTCCTAGAAAAATGCAAACTGACACCAAAAGAAACTGAAGTCTTAAATAGGTCAGATATTGCCGAAGAAATTAGAAAAGTAAAAATAATATAGGAATAGAAGAATACTTCTTAAATATGATAGACTATTTACCAAAAGTCAGTCACAAATATCTAATGAAACCATGAAAATCCAACGAAAATTATGTACAATAAAATTAAGCACAAGGGGAACCAGCAGGTGGTGTAACAGTTATGTCGCTGGATTCTCACATAGTCAACCACAGTTTGAGTCCCAGATACAGTGGCTTAAAACTCATGCCAGACACATGTGTGTGTGTGCCCCAAATCCTAAGAATGGAGGAGAAGGGATTGTGGCATGGCCATTTCTCTCTGGGGGATTTCTTGGTTTCTGTCTCTCTGTCTTTCTCTCTGTTTCTCTGGTGAGTACAGGCACACTATAGCAAAAATTGCCTTTTTTTTTCCTTTAAAAAAAAGAATTATTTTAATTTAATTTATTACCATATTTTTTTCTTTAAATCTTACCAGAGAGAGAGAGAAAGGAGAAGTGAGAAAGCGAGCTGCAGTCCAGGACTTGAATTTCGGCACTGTGGTAGTCCAGCACCCCCACCACTACAGCACCTGCTGGCCCCAATAAAAATCTCTGTTAAAAAAAAAAATGAACTTAAGCACCAGGAAGAGATATTCACCATGATCATTATTAATTCAACTCTGTTTTTTTTTTTTTTTTTGGAGGGGTTTTGCCATAGGGCGCATTGCAACTGCCAGACAGACAGAGAGAGACAGAGAGACAGAAAGCGAGAAATCACCCCCCAGGGGGAATGGCCACACCGCAGTCCCTTCTCCTCCATTCTCCTCTCGGGATCTTGGGCACGCATACACACGTGCCCAGCATGAGTTTTAAGCCACCAGGTCCAGGACTCGAACCACGGTCGACTACATGGGAGTCCAGCAACACAGCCATTACGCTAAC
>NW_006160231.1:761677-763992 GCF_000334495.1 Tupaia belangeri chinensis | reverse complement strand
TCCGAGACGCGAACCACAGTCAGCCACGTCGGAGTCCAGCGCCCTTAGCCACCATGCCACCTCCTGGCCCCTTAATTCCATGTTGTTTTAAAGACACAATTATATTATTTAAAGAAAACAAAGTTGGGAACCAGCAATTAGCATAATGGCTGTCAAAGCAAGTTGAAGCTAGCCTGTGGTGTGGTGGCGAAGGCAGCTGGAGCTCACATGACTAACTACATGATGCAAACCCCAGACCCAGCAGCTTGAAAAACACACCAGGTGTGTGTGCATGCATGCCCAAAATCCCAAAAGGAGGGAGAAATGGAACAGAAAGATAATTCCCCACTGGGGGCATGCTTTTTCGCTCTCTCCCCCTCTCCAGCAAACACACACACCCTCTAGCAAGTTAAAAAAAAAAAAGGAAAAAAGGAAACAAAATTGTGTGAATAAATTCTCTTTATGAATATAATTATTTTATTTAACTTAATTTATTTATTTTAATTTGATCAGAGAGGGAGAGAGCAAGAGAGAGAGAAGGGAAGAGAAAGCAAGCCACCAGGTCCGGGACTCGAACCATAGTCAGCCATGAGGGAGTCCAGCGCCCTTAACCATGACACCACCTGCCGGCCATTGTGTGAACAAATTCTAACAGCAGGAAAAAAATTCCATCTGCATTTAATATACTTTACACCAAGAGAAACCCTAATGAGTAGGGTTTAAAACAAATCTGCTGGAGTAGAAGTAAGTGTGAAAGTAAGTAAAATATTCACCTGCTGTAACAAGCACTCTACCGGAAGTGGAGAAAGCAGGCAGCGACAGGCTGCCAGGGAGACTTTTCTGGGCAGAGGTGCCGGAGTCAGCTGACCAGTGGGAAGGAGGAGCTGCTCCGGGGTGGCATTCCAGCCAGAGGGGCAGCACGGAGGTCTCCATGGACGCTCCGACACATCACAGACGGAAAGAGGACGGCATGAGGGCAGTGGGCTGGGGCAGGGACTCGTGGGCTAGAACATGGTGGCTGAGTTTTTTAAGAATTATTTTATTTAACTTTATTTATATTTCTATTTATGGCCAGAGAGGGGCAGAGAGACAGAGTGAGAAAATAAGCCACCAGGTCTGGGACTCATTCTGCAGTGGGCCAGCGGGAGTCCAGCGCCCTTAACCCCCACGCCCATCTGCCGGCCCCGGATGGCTGAATTTTACTCGCAGTGCCTTAAGAAGACTGGACAAAGGACTTCGGGCAGACTTATGGTTTTGTTTATTTGTTTTTAGGTTTTTGTCCTGAGGTGCCTGAACTCACCACAGAGAGGCAGAGAGAAGGAAAATGAGAGGTCACTCCCCAGGGGGGATACCACATTGCAATCCCTTCTCCTCCAGTCTCCTCTTGGGATTTTGGGCACACATGCAAATGTGCCCGGGGTGATTTTCAAGCAGCCAAGTCCAGGACCTGAATTTCGGTTAACCATGTGGGAATCCAGTACCTTAACCACCACACCACCTGTTGGCCCCAGGCTTATGTTTTTGACATCTGATTTATGGGAGCTTTTTATGTCTTTTTTTTCAAGTTTATGTATTTCTTCCATGAGTGAGAGAGAGACAGAGAGAGAGAGATACACACTGAGACAGGGACAGAGAGACAGCACCCTCCACGGGGCTTCCGTACCATGACCCACCCCGGCCTCAGGCAGCCCCGTACATGGGCCCTCATGTGGGAGGTATGCTCAGGTGAGACTGCAGCTTTCGCATGTGGGCGAGCCTTGCAGAGCGTCACATTTTATCTTGCGCCATCGCCACGTCCCTGATTTGCATTTTTTAAAAAAGAATTATTTAATTTTATTATTATTATTATTATTTAAATTGTTATAGGATATGTGTGCTCACCAGAGAGAGAGAAATCAAAAAAGCCACCAGGTCCAGGCCTCGAATCACAGTTGACCATGTGGGAGTCCAGTGCCTCGACTGCACCACCACCTGCTGGCTCCCCCGATTTGTTTGTTTGTTTGTTTACAAGAATTATTTATTTATTTAATTCCATTCGTTATTATTATTTTTTAGTTTGATCAAACAGAGAGAGAGAAAGGGAAAGTGAGAAAGCAAGCCTCAAGGTCCGGGACTCAAACCACGGTCGACCATGTGGGAATCCAGAGCTTTTAACCACCATGCCACTGCCAGCTCCACCCCCTGATTTGTTTTCAGAAGAGCAGGTCTGCTTTTTGTGAAGACGGCAAAGGAGCTACAGGAGACCAGCTGGGACGCTAAGGCCACTCCAGGTGGGGAGTCAGCACTGTCCCACCGTGGCTAGGGCGTGGCACTGCGGTGAGGACCAGCACACGGAT
>NW_006160231.1:735160-751333 GCF_000334495.1 Tupaia belangeri chinensis | reverse complement strand
CCTCTAAAAAAAAAAAAAAAGCAAAGCAAAGCAAGTTGAAGCTAGCCTGTGGTGTGGTGGCGAAGGCAGCTGGAGCTCACATGACTAACTACATGATGCAAACCCCAGACCCAGCAGCTTGAAAAACACACCAGGTGTGTGTGCATGCATGCCCAAAATCCCAAAAGGAGGGAGAAATGGAACAGAAAGATAATTCCTCACTGGGGGCATGCTTTTTCGCTCTCTCCCCCTCTCCAGCAAGCACACACACCCTCTAGCAAGTTAAAAAAAAAAAAAAAGGAAAAAAGGAAACAAAATTGTGTGAATAAATTCTCTTTATGAATATAATTATTTTATTTAACTTAATTTATTTATTTTAATTTGATCAGAGAGGGAGAGAGCAAGAGAGAGAGAAGGGAAGAGAAAGCAAGCCACCAGGTCCGGGACTCGAACCATAGTCAGCCATGAGGGAGTCCAGCGCCCTTAACCATGACACCACCTGCCGGCCATTGTGTGAACAAATTCTAACAGCAGGAAAAAAATTCCATCTGCATTTAATATACTTTACACCAAGAGAAACCCTAATGAGTAGGGTTTAAAACAAATCTGCTGGAGTAGAAGTAAGTGTGAAAGTAAGTAAAATATTCACCTGCTGTAACAAGCACTCTACCGGAAGTGGAGAAAGCAGGCAGCGACAGGCTGCCAGGGAGACTTTTCTGGGCAGAGGTGCCGGAGTCAGCTGACCAGTGGGAAGGAGGAGCTGCTCCGGGGTGGCATTCCAGCCAGAGGGGCAGCACGGAGGTCTCCATGGATGCTCCGACACATCACAGACGGAAAGAGGACGGCATGAGGGCAGTGGGCTGGGGCAGGGACTCGTGGGCTAGAACATGGTGGCTGAGTTTTTTAAGAATTATTTTATTTAACTTTATTTATATTTCTATTTATGGCCAGAGAGGGGCAGAGAGACAGAGTGAGAAAATAAGCCACCAGGTCTGGGACTCAGTCTGCAGTGGGCCACGCGGGAGTCCAGCGCCCTTAACCCCCACGCCCATCTGCCGGCCCCGGATGGCTGAATTTTACTCGCAGTGCCTTAAGAAGACTGGACAAAGGACTTCGGGCAGACTTATGGTTTTGTTTATTTGTTTTTAGGTTTTTGTCCTGAGGTGCCTGAACTCACCACAGAGAGGCAGAGAGAAGGAAAATGAGAGGTCACTCCCCAGGGGGGATACCACATTGCAATCCCTTCTCCTCCAGTCTCCTCTTGGGATTTTGGGCACACATGCAAATGTGCCCGGGGTGATTTTCAAGCAGCCAAGTCCAGGACCTGAATTTCGGTTAACCATGTGGGAATCCAGTACCTTAACCACCACACCACCTGTTGGCCCCAGGCTTATGTTTTTGACATCTGATTTATGGGAGCTTTTTATGTCTTTTTTTTCAAGTTTATGTATTTCTTCCATGAGTGAGAGAGAGACAGAGAGAGAGAGATACACACTGAGACAGGGACAGAGAGACAGCCCCCTCCACGGGGCTTCCGTACCATGACCCACCCCGGCCTCAGGCAGCCCCGTACATGGGCCCTCATGTGGGAGGTATGCTCAGGTGAGACTGCAGCTTTCGCATGTGGGCGAGCCTTGCAGAGCGTCACATTTTATCTTGCGCCATCGCCACGTCCCTGATTTGCATTTTTTAAAAAAGAATTATTTAATTTTATTATTATTATTATTATTTAAATTGTTATAGGATATGTGTGCTCACCAGAGAGAGAGAGGGAAAGTACGAAAGCCACCAGGTCCAGGACTCGAATCACAGTTGACCATGTGGGAGTCCAGTGCCTCGACTGCACCACCACCTGCTGGCTCCCCCGATTTGTTTGTTTGTTTGTTTACAAGAATTATTTATTTATTTAATTCCATTCGTTATTATTATTTTTTAGTTTGATCAAACAGAGAGAGAGAAAGGGAAAGTGAGAAAGCAAGCCTCAAGGTCCGGGACTCAAACCACGGTCGACCATGTGGGAATCCAGAGCTTTTAACCACCATGCCACTGCCAGCTCCACCCCCTGATTTGTTTTCAGAAGAGCAGGTCTGCTTTTTGTGAAGACGGCAAAGGAGCTACAGGAGACCAGCTGGGACGCTAAGGCCACTCCAGGTGGGGAGTCAGCACTGTCCCACCGTGGCTAGGGCGTGGCACTGCGGTGAGGACCAGCACACGGATACAAGTTTGGAGCCACAATCCAGGAGGATGAGCGAGAGACCTTAGCTCTTTCCTGGTCTATCTTTACCAACCTCCTTATTTTCAGAATCTTTTTTTTCCCCAAAAGCATTTTTAAATACAGATTTTTAACCACTTCAGCAGCAGAGAAGCAGGAGAGGTTCCTTCCTCAACCCAGGGGCCTCCATATGCTGGCTGGTTAGCAAACACACCAGCAAGTGGCGTGGATCCAGTACACCAATGGCCGTGTTTAATCTCCCTGCTCCAGCTGCAAGGTGAGCGTCAGCCTCTGCTTCTGTAAGAACCCTGACTTGGGGATTCCCAACTGCAAGCGCTCCAACGTCTGCCTCTGAAGGTTTGGGATCGATGGACAGAGCGTAGACAGGCACGCACTCGCGGTCTCCACGGTCCAAGAGTCCCATCACATTTCTTCGCTGTTTTTCCAAGGAAGCTGGCTGACTCCATTCGTCTAACTCCTGCTGCAGTGGCTCTAAACCCGCAGTAGTGACCTGCAGGGTGACGCCTGCACACCTGAGGGCCTCGCTCTGCATCTGCGCCAGTTAAAATCACACGCTGCCGGGAGGCCTCGTTTCAGCATCCTGTGTGCGGGTCTGAGAAGCACCGCAGTTCTTTCCCACGGCACGTCCACAGGGATCTCACCGCCAAGCGTGCATTCCCAGTGAGCTGCCTCAGAGCGAGCCCTCTGTACCGGGCAGCTGCCAGCTGCCATTCCTGTCATCATGCAGCCACTGCTTTAGCTATCTCCAGTAAGCCAGCCCCTGTGCTGGGGCCGGTACCTCGTCAGGAACTTTTTCTGTGTGACAATTACTGCACTCTCCCTCCGACAGTTACTAATGGAAGGCCACCCTGGCTAACAGCCTTGGAAGCACATTCTACTTGGTAGAGCCGGCCGTCAGCCATCGGCCCTTGGCCCTCGGCCCTCGGGCGAGAAATGGTAAATCAGCAGTCAAAGCCCGCGTGGAGCCATGGGACATGTCGGAACATCCACGCTTCAAGGGCAGTCGCTCTGTTTTCATATTCTTAATGCCATTTTGTTTTAGCTATGTGTCTTATAAAGGCAAAGTGGGTAAGTTGGTGTAGACTTTTAACTCTCTTTTAAAAATAGGGGACTCCGGGCCAGCAGAGGGTGTAATGGCTATGTTGCTGGACTCCCATGTAGTCACCCACAGTTCAAGTCCCAGACCAGTGGCTTAAAACTCACACTGGGCACATGTGCATGTGTGCCCAAAATCCCGAGAGGAGAATGGAAGAGAAGGGATTGTGGCGTGACCATTCCCCCTGGGGGGTGATTTCTTGCTTCTATCTCTCTGTCTCTCTCTGTTTCTCTGGTGAGCACATGCAACCTATAACAAAAACCTAAAAAAAAAAAAAAAACAAGGGAAAAAAAAGGGGGGGAATCAGGGCCAGCAAGGAGCATGGTTGCTAGGGCACTAGAACCCCACATGGTCAACTGCAGTTCGAGTCCTGGACCAGATGGCTTGAAACTCTTGCCTGGTACATGTTCCTGCGTGCTCAAAATCCCTAGAGGAGAAAGGACTGCAGCATAGTCATCCCCACTGGAGGGTGGTGGGGGTGGTTTCTGTGTGTGTGTGTGTGTGTGTGTGTGTGTGTGTCCAGCAAGCGCACACACCCTATATCAACCCTCCCCCCCAAAAAAAAAACTCTCAGAGGAATGAATTCCATCTACAATAAAAATGTTTCTGTAATGAGTTTTCTCCCTTTTTCTTTTATACTTTATGGTTACCACGATTCCCTTCCCCTTCCTCTTGTTCTCCCTTCCCTTTGTGTCTAGCTCCTGATTCTAGAACTGACGGGGCTCTCTTGGTTTCTTCTTTCACGAAACCCTAATGGTTTGGACGTTTAACATCCTATTTCTACTCTAGCCTAGTAACCTTGGGACTCATTTTAGTCATTAACCTCGACCCTCTGCTTATCACTCCCTCCCCGAGATCCGTGATCGCTCCCAGCGCTTTTTAGTGCAGGTGAGTTTCCAAATGAAGACGTGAAGCTGTGTGGCACCTCCGCGTCGCGTCTCCCTTCTCCCTCAAGGACAATGAGGAGTACCCGTGGTGTCCCTCCGCCTGGAAGGAGTGGAGATGGGGAGACGGTGAGGCCTGGCGGGGCTGACTCACACGGGCGCACTCGGGTCTGCACCATCCTCACTCTCCCGAAGCTCCCCGGGTCAGGTGCTCCGGCTCCTGCACGCGGTGGACTAGCGGAAGCCTCGGTTGCGGCAAGTGGAATCCTATCCCTCCACGCGAGTCAGAGCAGCGGGACCGCGGGCAGTTCAGAGCGCTCCCACTAGAGGGCACTGGCGCACTTCCCGGGGGGCCGGCCCGGGAGCGCCGGCGGACTCGGGGCGCGGACCGGAGTCCCAGGTCTGCTCAGACCGGTCGGGGGCTAGGCGGAGCCGCTGCGAGCGGAGGGGCCGGGTGCGCCCTCCGGGAGTCCACGCAGTCCAGGCACCCGCAGCCCTGCTGAAGACCGGGCTGAGCAGCGCGTTCTCTGCTTGCGGCGCTCGGCTGCAAGGCCAAGCGCTCGGCGGCGTGCGCACGCATGCCGCATCCTGAGCGTCGGAGGAGTCCAGACCGCAGGAGAAGACGTTAGGGGTTCGGGCTCCAGTCCGAGCATGTACCGTGAAGGACCGCGGGGCTGCCTGGTGCAGATGGGGAATACGCCAGCCCAAAGCTTTTCTCCCAATGCTGCCGCCAGGCTTAAGGCCAGCTCCTCACTAGAACCCCTGCACTTGTTACTGAAGACCTCGGCAGGTGCACGCGTGGTGACCACGTGCCCACGGGCCTCAGTTCCGTTAGCGCGGTACTTTGCGCTGAGGCGGGATTGTGGTGGGGAGCTCTTTCGGCTCTAAGTCATTGGAGATAGTTATTATTACCTCAAGGGCTGTAAGAATAATCGTTTAGTCACTTATTCCCTGCCAGGCATTGGGCCCGGAGCTTGGCCTGATTATCTCTTAATAAAGCAGCATTTGAGATCGTTTGGTTTTTCCACTGAACAATTACTGGTTTTTCCCCTTTGTAATTAATAAATGTTGGGAGCAGGGCTGGCACAGAGAGTGACAGGCAGTAAAATGCCTGGATCTATGAGACTGACCCACCTGTAGAAGTTTGGTTCACCTCCGGATCTCTCTGAGCATGAGTGCCCACAATCAGGTCTGGCTGACGCTGGGGTGTCGGGACCCTATTGGGGGTGCTGTCTCTCCTGCACTCAAGGAAAATCCAATTAAACAAGCAGACTCTTTCTGTAAGAGCCCACCAGTGCCCTCAGGTGTACTCACAGCAGGTGAGCATCCACAGAAGGGGTGCCTTGGCTCGACCAACGTCTGGTTCCTCGGGGTTCCTCGGGGTTCCTCGTTCCGCAGGAATCTTCATTTGTCTTCCTCAGTCAGTGGATTGGCTTACTTCGCCCATTCTGAAAATTTCTCAGACATTTTCTCTTCCAATATTGCCTTGGCTCCTTGCTCTCTCCTTCCTTCTGGGACTCCAGTTAAACATATACTGGATTTTCTCCCTGGATCATTTCTCTCCTTCCCTCCGTTTCCCATCCTTAGGCCTCCCTGGCCCTCCTTCATTTGTCTTCCTCAGTCAGTGGATTGGCTTACTTCGCCCATTCTGAAAATTTCTCAGACATTTTCTCTTCCAATATTGCCTTGGCTCCTTGCTCTCTCCTTCCTTCTGGGACTCCAGTTAAACATATACTGGATTTTCTCCCTGGATCATTTCTCTCCTTACCTGCGTTTCCCATCCTTAGGCCTCCCTGGCCCTCACTCTGGATGGCTTCTTCTGCTTTATCGCCTTTCCCACCGATGATTGTCATGAACTCTTCTGCTGCATCCTTAATTGGGTCGTTGTACTTTTTAATTCTATAATATCTAATTGATTCTTTTTAAAATTTCAAATGTTGCTTCCCAAATGTTCCTATCCTTTCACATCCCTTGGCCTCAGGAAGCACTGTGCTGCTACAGGTCGTACCTGGTCATCCCAGTATCTGGGGTCCTGGCGGGTCCGTTTCTAGCTCTGGCTTCTGTTGATCCTGGATCGCGTTGTTTTGTCTCTTGTGCTTCCCGGACATTTTATTCCAAATGACTGTTCCTGAGAATGAACCTGAGACCTAGGATCTTCCGGAGAGGAGCTTCTTTTCCTTCTGCCAACACCTGAGGGCACTAGCAATCCAGAAACAGGGCTTGAGGCTATTCTGCACACCTAGAGCCCAGTGCACACTCACACTTCCAGGTGCAGCCCTTGAGGCCCCCTCCCAGAGCAGAGTGGGCTATACTAGGTTTCTGCCTTCGGTGGACACTGAACATCCAGGTCCTCCAGCTCCCAGTCCCCCAAAGCACTGCTCGCTTCGATGCTTCTGAGGATTGCACACACCCAGGGCAAGTGCCACGGGGCGGGACGGCAGGTGACTCCTACCCCCGCCAGGACTCTATGGAGTACAATGTGGTCCTTCCCAGTTGCCCAAGGCGTTCGACCTTGACTTCCTTCTCCCAGTGGGAGAACACATCCCAGAGCAGGAGCAATGACTTGCCTATTTAGACTCTTACCCACGCTCTCTTTGGTTAGGCCTTCCGTGTTATTAAAAAGGTGGCCTGCTCTAATGTTTGTGGTTGTCTTTATCTACTCTTTTTTTATTTGTCAGAAGGCATGTGCACCCACCAGAGAGAGACAGAGAAAGAGACAGTAACCCCAATGTGGCATGGTCATAGCACAGTCCCTTCTGCCGCATTTCTCCATCCTGTCAGGGCTTTGGGCATACATGCACATGCACGCAGCATGTTTCCCAAACCAACCATGCAGTCAGCCATGTGGGATCCGGCTTCCACCCCCCAGGCCGTGGGGCTGGCCCTGGAGTCGTCTTTAGAGGGACGGAGGTTCACCCCTTATCCTACCATTTCTAGAAGTAGGTGTCAGGAGGTCTCCAAGGCCCCTGGGGACTTGGACCCAGACACAAGACCATCTTTCTGGCCCTATGACCGTCTATTCACAGTTATCTCTGACGTGAGCGCTGGGCTTCCTGGGTGATAATCGAATGCGGACTTGATCCCAAGGTCTACACAGTGGGTCTTTCTGTGGGTAGACCTCTCCGATGTGAGCCGCCTGGCAAAAGAGGGCTGTCCTTAGGTAGTTCTAGCAGTTCAAACATGGCGCCTTCTCCCCTAAGCCACTCCCACCTTCCTAACACAGACAGGGTCTTGGTCTGCCTTGTCTCGTGCGGCCTTCTCTCAGTTCCCGGCATGAAGCTCACACCACGCCTACCGTGTATAATCGAGATTTATGTGCACGTCATGTCTTCTCTTTTGTGGTGGCGGTTTTGTTAGCTTCACTGTGTTTGCCATGTCTGAAGAGGCTTGAATTATTTCTATTTCACCAGCCAAAAAAAAAAAAAAAAAATTTCTTTCCTGATTTACTTATTCTTTATTCCTAGTCCCTAACTTCATTCTTCTCCCTCCATAGGTAACATTGTACTATGTTAAGAGGCATCGTTATTTGAATTTGTTCTTACAAGCTGTGTATTGTTGACTTATGTGCATAGATTTAAAATGTACATGAGTGGTACTGTGGTATTGCGTTCCGTGTGTGTAACACCCAGTCATGTTGCTTGTGACAGTAATCCCAGACATCTAACCTCCACACACCGCCCCACCACACGCCTGCTACATTTCCCCACTCTACTCTCCCAGCATGGACATTTCGGGCCTTCCATCCCTGTCACTACAGAATATGCAGTGATGAACATCCTCTGTGTTTCCTATGGGCCTTGTGAGAACTTCCCCCGGGATACATACCCAGGAGCAGGGTGGCTGGGTCACGGAGGCTGCATACACAGGGCGCAGTGACCACGTAGACCAGGCTCCTTTCCAGAGTGGCCACGCCTGTGTGCCTCAGTGGCACAGGACTGACTTCTACGCCAAACCCCTCTGGCCCTGCACTGCCAGGCCTCTGACGGTTGCCGGGCTGATAACTGCATTAATTTGCATCTCTCTGCTGTCCATGGTTTTAAGCATCTTCATATGCTTACTGCTTCTTGGGTTTCTCTTCTGTAGTTTGCCTGTTCATGTTCTTTGCCCGTTTTTCTAATGAAGTTGCTTTCCCCCTTATTGATCTACAGGAATTCTTTGCAATGTCTAGAGCGATGTCTCGTCCGTGGTAAACATTGCAATGTCCTTTCCACCCACGGTTGCCAATAATGAACTTTCCCATAATGTCTTTTATAGAACAAAATCCTGCATTGTATGGGTCAAACTCATTAAATAATCATTTTCCCACATGACTTTAGCTTTTGAAACTTCAAGAAGTTCTTTTGGAACCAACTGGTGGCAGGGTGGTTAAGGTGTGGAAGGGATCCTACATGGCAGTTTGAGGCCCAGAGCCAGTGGCTTGAAAAACACACCAGGCGCACGTGTGTGCATGGCCAAAATCCCAAGATAGGGGAGACACAGGCAGTGCCTCATGTTCCGCCATAGAATGAGTCTGCATTCTTACCACCTTCTAAGGGCAAGAGCACCTTCAGCTCTGCTTTCCATGCAAAACCCTGCCCAGCCCCATATGCGTCGTTTACACATGTGCACAGAAACCCAGCTGGGCTGGAACCAGCAGTTGGCGTAATGGCTATGTCGCTGGACTCCCGTGTAGTCGACCACGGTTCACGTCCCGGACCCGGTGGCTTGAAACTCACGCTGGGCACGTGTGTGTGTGTGCCCAGGATCCCGAGAGGAGAATGGAGGAGAAGGGATTGCGGCGTGGCCATCCCCCCTGGGGGGTGATTTATTGCTTTCTGTCTCTCTGTCTCTCTCTGTCTGTCTGGCGAGCACATGCGCCCTATAGCAAAAACCTCTCCAAAAAAAAAAGAAAGAAACCCAGCTGGGCTGAAGCATTCCCAAGCGCTGGCGACACTGCAGAGAGAGGGCGAGGCCCCACTGAGGCTCAGAAATACTTTTAAGCTAAAGGGCTCCAGAGAGGCCACCGGGTCTAAGGCATTCATGCTGGATCAATTCTAAGATGACTCCAGGAGCAAAAGAATAGAGTTTTAAAAAGTGCACTGACTGGGGCTGGCAGGTGGCATGTTGGTTAAAGGCGCTGGATTCCCACACAGCTAACCGTGGTTCGAATCCCAGACCTGGCAGCTGGCTTTCTTGCTTTCCCTTTCTCTCCCTCTCTTTCTCTCTCTCTCTCATCAAATTTAAAAATAATAATAACAAATGGAATAAAAAAAATAAATAATTCCTTAAAGGAAAAAAAGAGAGAGGGAGACTGACAGAAGAAATGCGGGCAGAAAGGAAGGGCAGGAGGTGAGGGAGGAAGTAAGACCGCCGGGCACGCCTTCATCTCACAGGCTGGAGCTGAGGGCGAGGCTGCAGCCCCGTAGTCAGGCCAGGCTTACTGCCTGCAAACCACTGAGCCATCTCTGGCTCATGAAGCAGACATGGAGTTGATCAAGGAAACCATTTGGAGGACCAAAGAGCCAGGCCAAGCCTGGGCAGCTGTGGAGAGTCTGTGCTCACTACAGGGGAGACCGCTAGAAACTGCCTGGCGTTTGCTGCTTTGAGGACCCAAGCTCTGCCTCCTCCCGGCCCTGCCGTCGGACAGTCAGACAGAATAATGCCGTCCTCTCAGTCCCTCCCCTCCAGAACCAGTGTGCCCACAAACTGCGTAGGGCTGAGGTACGTCCCCAAAAACAAGACCTTGGAATTGGTTAAGACGCAGGGTTCAGAGATAGCTGATACGGTGGGGACTGTGGGAAAAGGCAGCGGGCGTACTAGCTCCACAGGAGGATGGCACCTTGTGGTTCTAGGACACCTGGGAGCCGACCCCACTGCAGCAAGCAGCCGCTTTGGGAAGAAGAGTCCAGGTGGAGGCCCTGGGAGCGTGGTCTCACAGGATGGTGGCAACCTGCCAAGCTCCGAGACCCTTCCTGTGGCACCCTGTCCAACTTCTCCAGTGGGAAAAGAGGGGTTTCTGACTCGGCACAGGCAACATGTGGGAGACCAGGCAGAGATGGAAATCCCAGGAAGAGCAGCTGGGGGCCAGGCAGAGAGCCCAGCCCAGCCAGGGGTAAGCATGTCCCCCACCCCACTGCAGGCAGAGAGGCAGGAGGGCTACGGCCCAGGTGGCTGCAGGCCCTGGGGGCCACCAAGAGCCTGCTGCCAGGGCGGTCACCACGGGAGGCCAGGCTGGGGGGTTCTGCAGTCTCCCTTGGCGAGGAGCAGATGGCCTGCTCAGCCCTAAAGTCCTCTGACCCAGGAGGTCCAAGTCCAAGAGGTGTCACAGTGAGGACACTTGTGGTGCTCAGGCTGGACAGGTAGCTCCAGCCTGGTGAGACCTGGCACACTGGCACTGCAGCCCTGAGGGATCCCCGCACTGCTGCAGCACCAGGTTCAGGGCAGCAGCTTAACAGAGCAGGTGTGAATGAGCACAGGCAGAGGTGTGAGCAGATGTGGGGTGGAGGTGTGAGCAGGCGCGGGGCAGAGGTGTGAGTGGACGTGGGGCGGAGGCATGAGCGTGGGGCAGAGGCGTGAACGAGAGCATGGGGTGGAGGTGTGAGCGGGCGCGGGGCAGAGGTGTAAGCAGGTGTGGGGTGGAGGTGTGAGAGAGTGTGGGGCAGAGGTGTGAGTGGGTGCAGGGCAGAGGTGTGAGCAGGCACAGGGCAGAGGTGTGAGCGAATGTGGGGGCAGAGGTGTGAGTGAGTGCAGGACGGAGGTGTGAGCAGGCGCGGGATGGAGGTGTGAGCGGGCACGGGGTGGAGGTGTGAGCAGGTGCGGGGCAGAGGTGTGAGCGGGTGCGGGACGGAGGTGTGAGCAGGCGCAGGGCGGAGGTATGAGTGGGCGCGGGGTGGAGGTGTGAGCGGGCGCAGGGCGGAGGTGTGAGCGGGCGGGCGCGAGGCGGAGGTGTGAGCAGGTGTGGGGCGGAGGTGTGAGCGGGCGCAGGCAGAGCCACCCCCGAGGCCCGCCTCCCAGCCTGCAGCACCTCCCTGAAAGGCGGCCCACCCCGCTCACTGCACTGACGCCATGCCCGGGCTCACAGAGGTGCCAGCGGTTCCCCTGAAGAGACCTGGGCTCTCCTCAGGCACGGTGGCCCTGCCCTGCTGGAACTGTGTCCCACCAGGGGACATGCGAGGACAGGGTAGTGGCAGCAGGTCCCTGGGGGAGAGGTGGGGAAAGAAGCTGCCTCCTTACCCTCACTCACACGGTCCCGCTGCCCTGCGAGGATAACAGATGTGGAAGGACTCGGAAGACCATGGGGACCCGGCCCCACTCCACCTGGGGCAGCGGGGCGCTGGGCTTGGGCTCTTCCTGTCGATCACGTGGGGGCTGGCATGCTCCGGGCTGAGCACAGCAGCAGAGAAGCCGGGATTGGCCAGGCTTTGGCCGTCATGCAGGGTCTGAGGGTGGCCCGCCACAGCAGCTGTGTGTGAGGACGCGCCTCCACCCACGAGGGACCCAAGTGCCTCAGCATCGCTGCTCCCCCGGGGGGAGGGATGTGAGTGCCAGGCGCTGCTGTGCCCAGGACCCCGGCAGTGCAGGGGAGCGTGGGCTGCAGGGTGGAGTTCTCCCGGCTTAGCTGCACCTCCCCTCTGCCCCCGGAGAGACATTGGAAGGGTGCGCACAGATGGGGCGCCGCCCCTGAGATCCAGCTCAGCTTCCGGTCCCACCAGCCAGGCTCTTGAGCTCCTGGGATGGCATCCGATTCTCAGTCTGCCACCTCCTTGTGCAGAGAGGGTTCCTGGCCTCTCCGGAAGGTCGGGAGCAGAGACAGAGACTTCTGACAGGTTTGGGCATTCCAAAGAACGGGCCGATATGGAGCAGTGGAGGGGATAAGGGCAGGTCAGCAGGGAGTGGGCACCTGGGCCGGTCATTCTAGCTCTCACTGGCCTGATAGCTACAGGGCTGTCTATAAGGAAGGGCCGTGAGGCGCCGTATCTGCGTAACACCACGTAAGTCTACTTCTCTTGGTCCTTTTTGAAAACACTGTTAGTACGCCGACTGCAAACTGGTGGTAGCCATGCCAACTGGCGGCCTGCTGATGCTGGGTGGGTGGGCGAATTCTCTGATCTGGAGAGTCTGAGTGGAGAGGGGCAAGCCCAGCAACACACCCACGAGTGAGATTGCTGCAGGAGTCTCTTCATTCTTCAGGCTGTGATTTTATTTTATTTTATTTTATTTTATTTTATTTTTAGAGTGTCATAGGGTGTGTGTGCACGCCAGAGAGAAACAGAGAAAGGGAAGTGAGAAATCACCCTCCGGGGGGTTTCTCCATTCCCCTCTCAGGATTTTGGGCATGCACACGCTCGTGGCCAGCTTGATTTTCAAGCTTCCAGGTCCAGGACTTGGACTAGTTAGCCATGTAGGAGTCCCACACCTTAACCACCAGGCCACCTGCTAGCTAGCTTTTTTTTTTTTTTTTTTTTTTTTTTTTTTTTTTTTTTTTTTTTTTTTTCCTACACTGGAGGTAAGGGGCTTAAAATGACTGACTGACATATTACAGCAACTGAATCTCATCTTTTTATGTAAAGGTATTTACCATAGGGCGCGTGCACCCACCAGAGACAGACACACACACACACACACAGAAAAAGTGAGAAATCACCTCCCACCCAGGGGTGATGACCATACCACAATCTCTTTTCCTCCATTCTCTCCCTGGGTTTTTGGGCATGCATGCACACACATTTGGCATGATTTTCTTTTTTTTTTTTTCTTTGAGAAATCTTTGCTATAGGACATGTGCGCTCACCAGAGAGATAAAGAGAGACAGAAAAGAAGCAATCGCCCCCAGGGGGATGGTCACCCTGTAATCCCTTCTCCTCCGTTCTCCTCTTGGGATTTTGGACATCCAGATACACACACCCAGTATGAGTTTCAAGCCGCCGGGTCCAGGACTTGAACACAGTCAGTCATGTGGGAGTTCAGCACTTAACCACTACACCACTTGCTGGCCCAGCTTGGTGTGATTTTCAAGCCACCAGGTCTGGGACTCAAACCATGGCCATGTGAAAGTCCAGCACCTTAACCATCACACCACCTGATGGCTCCGAGCCTCATCTTCTAAGGATTCGTTTATTGGTCAGCAAATGTAAATAATTATTATCAGACACTGCCTCCTTTTGGCAATGGGGAAAACTCAGAATTGCAAATGATAAGTGATGCTGATTCGAGGGACGGGGAGAGGCGGACGGTAGGGACCCATGCTACTTTGAGAGGAGGGGTGGTAAAGGTCGGCGGTGTTTGCTGTTATCCTATGGATGGAACAGGAGTTGGGAAGAATTTATGACCAGCCATCTGTTCGCTTGCCCCATTTATTGGAATGTGGCCACTCAGACATATGGTTCCCATCAACTGTATTTTGGCATGATTCTTGAACCCCTTTTTTTCCCTTTTTTTTTTATTTAACTACACTGACCTCATTACAAAGGAACGTCGTGTACATGGGTTCTCACTGAGACATATCCAGTGCCTTATTCAAGGAAGAGTGGCTTCTGTTCCTTGTTTATGCAGAATAAGAAATACATATAAAATGATCAGATTTTACATAGACAGGCAGACAGACAGGCAAATTATGTAAAATGACAGCGTAACAGGAAAGGTACACACCAAATTACGGTATGTGTCCCCCGCTATGAGAGAAGGGCGGCGTAAGAATGGGCTGGGAGAATTTTCCTATTTCCTTCTTAATTTTAGGTATATACGCTGTGTGTTAACAGACAAGGCCTACAGACTTACTTCTTGGACACACCTGCGGTGCGGCCACGACGGCCGGTTGTCTCGGTGTGCCGGCCTCGGATCCGAAGGCCCCAGAAGCGTGGCAGCCCTCTGTGGGCCGGTTTCTTCTTCAGTCTCTCCTGGTCCTCACGCAGCTCGTTGTCCAGACCGCTGGCCAGGACTGGGCTGTATTTTCCGTCCTCTACATCTTTCTGCCTGTTCAAGACCCAGGCTGGGATCTGGTACTGGCGTGGATTCCGCATGACAGTGGCCCCACGTTCCACTCCTCAGTGAGTGCTCCTGCCCTCTGCTGAGGTCGGCTCTGCTTTCCTCACCACGTGAGCTTGTCGCCCCACCCTTACTGGCAGGGATGACAAGGCTATTTTCTGCCGCCCACCCATGTTGGTTCTGAGTACACGCAATATGTGCTGGACCTTCTCAGGGAGCACCAGGGACATGGCGGCGGCATGCTCGGTGGCGGCGTGTAGGCCTCCTGTGGAAGCTTACTTTATAAAAATAAAACAAGAATAAAATGTTAACACTCTTTTATTCTGAGTTGATATTTGTTGTGTTACTCTTTTGACTTTTCTTTGTACTTTTTCTTGTCTTTGAAAGCTGTCAATATTACATATGTATGTAAGTCATTACACACGTATGTGTATATATATACAACATTTTTTTCTCAATACCCAGGGGGCACGTGTACTCACCAGAGGGAGACATAGAAAGAGGGAGAGAGAAAAAACTCCCCAGATGGGTTGTCACACCACAATCCATTTCTCTGTGCTGTTGGAATTTGGGGTGTGCATGCACACACATGCAACCAGCTGGTTTTTCAAATTGCCAGGACCAGGATTAAGAGGATTAGGCTCCCTTAACCACTAGGGTATGGAACGAGCCCTATGAAATACTTACATGACTGGGAAGAACCTTGCAAATTGGTTTATGTTGGGACAGGTAGATGTCATAACGGTTACGTCACTGGACTCCCCTTGCTGTAGAGTGCACACGCCCGGTAGCAAAGGTTCAACTACATTGCCCCGGATTCGAGTCTCAGACTGTAGCTTAAAACAAGCTGGGTGTGTGCGGGCGTGCCCAGAATCCTGAGACTGGCCGAGAAGGGACTGCGGCGTGGCCATCCCCCCGGGGAGTGATTTCTCACTTTCTGTCTCTCTCTTTCTCTCTGTCTTTCTGGTGAGCTCACATGCCCTATAGCAAAAATCTCTCTCTTAAAAAAAAGTGATTTATGTTAATCATTTTGCCATAAATGAAATTAATTAAGTCTCTTAGAATTTTGGAAAAATATAAAAAATGGAGACAAAAATTAAGATTTCCCATGAACCTATAATCTAGAAATGGCCACACTTTTGAGGACCAGCAGATGGCTTAATGGTCACATCGCTGGACTCCCACATAGTCGACTGTGGTTCAAGTCCCAGACACAAGAGGCTTAAAACTCATGCCAGTCACGTGTGCATGCACGCCTGACATCCCAAGAGGAGAATGGAAGAGAAGGGGTTGCAGCATAGCCATCATCCCTGGGGGGGGAAGGGGTAATTTCTTGCTTTCTAGCTCTCTGCATCTGTCTCTCCAGCGAGCGCACACACCCTATAGCAAAGATTTCTCTTAAAAAAAAAAAAGAAAGAAAGGAAAAAGAAATTGCCACGTTTTGATGTCTTTATTTTTATTTTGTTTTAGTTTGCTAAAGAGCACGTGTGCTCGCCAAAGACAAAGTGAGAAATCACCCCCCCAAAGGGAATGGCCACGCTGTGATTCTGTCTCTTCCATTTTGTCCTCTTGAGATTTTGGGCATGCACACATACCCAAGTGGCATGTTTTTCAAGCTGCCAGATCTGGGACTTGAGCTGCATACCTGGCCATGTGGGATCTAGCCACCCCACCCTCCGTACCACTTGCTGGGCTCACATTTCGATGTCTTTATATGCAAGCCTTTTCATCATGCGTTAAATAATTGCATAATTGATATCACATTCTCATATAGTTCCTAATTACAAAAATACGTGTTCACTGACTACTACAGAAAAAGATAGGTAAGACAAATTATCGATTTTTTAATACTCGGGATGCCCTGCCGCACTCCATGTTGGCAAAAAAAAAAAAAAGAAGTCGGTTCTGACTAGAGTGTTATGGCTTTAAAATGTCCCCACCAGGGGACCAGCAGTTAGCGTAATGGCTATGTCGCTGGACTCCCACGTAGTCGACTGTGGTTCACGTCCTGGACCCGG
>NW_006160231.1:733917-735106 GCF_000334495.1 Tupaia belangeri chinensis | reverse complement strand
AAGGGATTGCGGCGTGGCCATCCCCCCTGGGGGGTGATTTCTCGCTTTCTGTCTCTCTGTCTCTCTCTGTCTTTCTGGCGAGCGCACACACCCTATAAGGAAAACCTCTCCAAAAAAAAAAAAGTCCCCACCAAAAGTCAGGCGTGGTCGACGTGAGCGAATTAGGAGACTGGGCCTTCACGAGGCCCTTAGCCCACGAGGTTCCCCGTGATGTACGGGGCATCTGTAAAGGGGCTCTCCAGGAGCTGCTCTTCTCTTGACCTTCAGCTGTTCAGCAACATGGGAAGACTGTGTTTCCTTTCTGCCTTTCCTCCTTCCACCACAGGAGGATGCAGCAAGAAGGCCCTCATCAGAAAGCAGCAGCTTGACCTGGGACTTCTCAGCCACTAGAACTGGGAGAAATACACTTCTGTCCTTTGTAAGCCCCCAAACTCGGGTACGCTGTTAGAGCAGCACACAGACTAAGGCACTAGAAGTGTCAGAGGTCACTTACGTCATCAACAGAGAAGTGGGAGTACCAGTGTCTTCGCTTAGATTTAGTTTCTCTTTCGTTTTTATGTGATGGAGTTACCCAAATGTCATCACATGACTGGTCCGTCATGCCCGTGTGACCTTGGTTAGAACATTGTCCCTTTAGAAGTCGTCTCTTCTGGGTTAATATGAAAGAGTCAGTCACTGTAACTATAGGCTTAATTTGAGTTTTGGGGGGAAGGAATTATTTATTATTTCTACATTTGTCTCATTTGCTTGTGTGTTTGATTGCTCATTGTCTCTATTATCATTGTCCCTTAGGGCTTAGCTGGTGTCTGGCAGCTGGAAGAATTCTTTGTTGAATGAGTACATTTATCAAAAATAGTCTGATTACCCTGCCTACAGAGGAGTAGAAAGCATCTTTTTTTTTTTTTTTTTTTTGATCCTTTACCTACTACTGTACACAGAGCCTCAAAGGCAAGCTGTGTAGTACCTGATTTCCTCACACTGCTTCCTCTCTACCTCCTTGTGGAGCAGCAGTTCTCAGCCCTGTGTTACTCATAAAACTGGCCATAGCCAGTGTGGAAAAGGGAGGACAGAGAGATCATTTGAAGAAACAAGAGCTGAAAGTTCCTTGAATTTTTTTCTTTCTTTCTTCTTCTTCTTCTTCTTTTTTTTTTTTTTTTTTTGGAGGGTTTTTTTTTTTAGGGCGCATGCG